>NC_056548.1:841814-1049314 GCF_910596095.1 Thunnus maccoyii | reverse complement strand
CCTGTACTACACACCTGCACTACACACCTGTACTACACACCTGTACTACACACCTGTACTACAACACACCTGTACTACAACACACCTGTACTACACACCTGTACTACACACCTGTATTACAATATACCTGTACTACACACCTGTACTACACACCTGTACTACAACACACCTGTACTACACACCTGTACTACACACCTGTACTACACACCTGTACTACAACACACCTGTACTACAACACACCTGCACTACACACCTGTACTACACACCTGCACTACACACCTGTACTACAACACACCTGTACTACAACACACCTGTACTACACACCTGTACTACAACACACCTGCACTACACACCTGTACTACACACCTGTACTACTACACACCTGTACTACACACCTGCACTACAACACACCTGTATTACACACCTGTACTACATCACACCTTTACCATATCACACCTGTACTACACATCTGTACTACATCACATCTGTACTACAACACACCTGTACTACATCACACCTGTACTACACACCTGTACTACACACCTGTACTACAACACATCTGTACTACAACACACCTGTACTACATCACACCCTTACTATATCACACCTGTACTACACACCTGTACTACATCACACCTTTACTATATCACACCTGTACTATATCACACCCTTACTATATCACACCTGTACTACATCACACCTTTACTATATCACACCTGTACTATATCACACCCTTACTATATCACACCTGTACTACACATCTGTACTACATCACATCTGTACTACAACACACCTGTACTACATCACACCTTTACTATATCACACCTGTACTACACACCTGTACTACACACCTGTACTACAACACATCTGTACTACATCACACCTGTACTACATCACACCTGTACTACACACCTGTACTACACACCTGTACTACTACACACCTGTACTACACACCTGTACTACATCACACCTGTACTACACACCTGTACTACACACCTGTACTACAACACATCTGTACTACAACACACCTGTACTACATCACACCCTTACTATATCACACCTGTACTACACACCTGTACTACATCACACCTTTACTATATCACACCTGTACTACATCACACCCTTACTATATCACACCTGTACTACACACCTGTACTACATCACATCTGTACTACAACACACCTGTACTACACACCTGTACTACATCACATCTGTACTACAACACACCTGTACTACATCACACCTTTACTACAACACATCTGTACTACATAACACCTGTGCTACACACCTGTACTACAACACACCTGTATTACAACACACCTGTACTACACACCTGTACTACAACACACCTGTACTACAACACACCTGTATTACATCACACCTGTATTACATCACACCTGTACTACATCACACCTGTACTACATCACACCTGTACTACAACACACCTGTACTACATCACACCTGTACTACATCACACCTGTACTACAACACACCTGTACACCTGTTGTGTGAGAAAATAACCTATGAATAAGCTCTTTCTCAGCTTTCAGCCGCTCTGACTGTGAAATACAGTCACCAGATTCTCCTGCTATCTTCACTCTGGAGCTGCAACTAACAGTTATTTTTACTATCAATTTTCTCACTTAATTAATTCATTGTTTAGTTTCTAAAATGTTTAAGAAATGTGAAAAAATGCCATTAAAACTTCCCAAAACCCAAAGAAATGTCTTCAATTTGCCTGTTTTGTCCAATCAACAATCCAAAGGGCTTTTGGAGAATGTTGTAGACATCTCTGTGGAAGTTCTTGGGGTCCTTGAGGAGGCTGTAGTGGCCAGTGGTTCCAGCAGTCCTTAAGGGCTTACCAGAGATCCTTGTGGAGGTTCCAGGGGTCCTAGAGGCTGTAAAGGTCCTTGAGAATTTTGTAGAAGTCCTTGAGGAGGTTGTAGACATCATTGAGGAGGCTGTTGTGGTCAGTGGTTCCAGCAGTCCTTAAGGAGTTATTAGTCGGCCTTGAGGAGGTTCCAGGGGTATCTGAGAATAGACATCCTTAAGGAGGTTGTAGAGGTCCTTGAGGAGGTCCTTGAGAATTTTCTAGACATCCTTGAGGATGTTCTTTGGCTCCTTGAGGATGTGTTCAAAAATGTCAAAAGGTCCCTGAGGGGCTTCTACAGGTCCTTGAGAATGTTTTAGACATCCTTGAGGATGTTTTTGGGCTACTTGAGTATGATGTAGGGGTCCTTGAGAGTGCTGTAAAGGTCCTTGAGGAGGTTCCAGGGGTCTTTGAGTAGACTGTAGTGTAACATGAGCATCAGTGCTGTTGCTATGGTTACCTGCAGTTGGATATAGAACAGTGTTTAAACTGTTGACCTGGTTTGTGTTTGAGGAGCCCACACATGAGTAACATTTGTCAGCCAATCAGAAGGCAGAGATTTCTGAGGTTGAGGTAACATTTAGAGCGGAGCAGGAAAAGACAGATTTATGTCCTCTGGTTGAAAAGTAACATCATCTGCTCCGACATCACTGGTCCAGCTGTGACACAACAACAGGAAGTGTGAGCAGGTCAGGTGTGTCAGTCTGCAGGAACGTTACAGTGAAGCCAGCGAGCGTCTCTGCCTGCTGACCCCGATAACCATCACTGTAATTATCACCCCGCCTGCTGCTCAGCTGCAGCTCTGCATCCTGCAGCAGCACGTAACGCCACATAACTCACACCACCGCTCACGCATGAAGAAGAGCTGAGTGTGGACCACTCATCTTCTCTGACAGAGCAGCGAGGAGGAGGAGGAGGAGGAGGAGGAGGAGGAGGGATGCAAACAGCAGAGGTGGAGGAGAGAAGCGGTCGAGCAGAAAATTCACATTTTACAGTTTTATCGTCTGGAACGCTCGGAGAGCGACGCAGGAAAAGGGAAGATATTTAGAAAGTGATGTCTGTCAGTCAAAACCGTCCTCCTTCTCAGAGTCATAACTCAGTCACATAATGTGAACACACAGACATGAAACACATGATATCATTCAGTGTGACTTCCACTTCCTGACGATATCATTACCTCTGACATTCATCACCAATAAAACTCCATAAATCCACTTAGAAACCAGAGAAACAAGAAGCTGCAGAACCTGAGAATCATCACATGATTAAGTTTTCTTCAGTTTCAGTCATAGTCGTCTGTTCATCACGTTACACTGCAGACAGGAGCTGCTAACAGCTGATTCACACGACTTTAATGGAGACTATTTGACTAAATGTGAACAAATATGATGTAGAAACTTCACACACACACACACACACATCACAGAGGATATTAAGGTACTTAAAAACTCTTAACTGCAATTTGCATCCAAGCTCGTCCTCCTTCTCAGAGTCAAATCCAAACACACAGACATGAAATTAGAGCTGTAGTCTCCTGGTCGACTGGTCGATTAGTTGGTCGATATGTTCTCGTCTGACCAAATTCTCATTGGTCGAATAATCGCCGTGTTACTTTCATAAAAAGAAAAGTGCTACATCAACAGCTTTCTAGGATTAATCCATTTGCTGTTGCGGGAGGGAAAGACTAACAACTTTGAAGTGGCCCAACCTGATGGAGCCTGCTGGGAGTAACTGTACTCAACGTTTACTGAATCTGTGTTTCTCCTATAATTGTAACAACGGGAACCCCCACCAGGCCAAAAAACTATTTTTTAATGCCAAATAATCCCTTCACTCAGAGATCAACAGCGTTTGGGAGCCTCTGTGCAGCGCTGTGAGTCAACCTCTGCGTCGTTACCTGGGAAACTCTTGGTAGCGTAAGTCCGTTAAGGAATATGACATTGCGTAATATGTTTGAGTAAAAACGGCGGTGCATGCGAGCGGAGCAGATGAAAAGGTTAGCGGTAAGTTGACAGTACAGACTACAGTGTAACAGTTAATACATGCTGCAGTTTCTCAAGACAAAGAAAAGTCACGTCTGTTGTTTCCCCAACTGCTGGAGAAGTGAAGCTGTTAGCTCCAAAGTTAGCAACAGTGAGTTAGCATAACATGCAGACGCTAAAAAGAGAAATCGAGAAATGAGTTCACTCTGACCTGTAACATCCAACAATGTTTAATCCCCCCCCCCGCCCCCCTGCAAAAATGATGTATGATTTCAGTCGACCAAGATTTTATTTGGTTGATTACAGCCCGACATGAAACACATGTGTTTAGATTCAGTGTGTCTGTCTAATCCATCATGAATAAACGACTGTAGAAACAAAGGTGTGCCTCATGACCGCAGGACTTCTCTGAGAATCATCACGTTTAAGTTTTCTCCAGGATCACAGCAATCATCTGTGCATCATGTTACTGCAAACAGGAGCTGCTGAGACTCTTAATGGAGATTATTTGACAAAATGTGATAAAATATGATGTAAAAACATTTTTTTCTTCTGCAGGAATCAGCAACTAGCAGATAAATGGATGAATGAAGAGAAAAACAGGTAGGTGGAGTCAGTTAACCTGCAGCATTCAGCCTCCAATCAGATGAGCTAAAAGGCTCGTGGAGGCGGAGCTTCACACCTGCAGATTCAGCTAAATATCTGTTATTCATCATGAATTCTTCTCGTTTATCATCACTGAAATAAAACATGTTTACGCTGCCGAGTGAGACGAACAGCTGGCTGCATGATGACGGGGTTGCCTAGCAACAAGACACGGATACAGGTGACTTTCATTCATAACGCTTCAGCTAAAAATGATCTCCCTGTGTTTGAGGCTGTAACACTGAGCAGGTCAGGGGTTCAGATCCCTCTGAGGCTCAGTGAGAAGAGCAAGGCACTGATCACTGTTGATACCAATCACAAGTATTGATCACAATAAAGCTTTCATGACAATCTACCTGAGATATTTCACTCTGAACTATGAAAGTCAACCTCATGGTGGCGCTAGAGGAAAAAATCAGAGGCTGATGAAAGTCGGCAGGATTCATCCTCTGAGGAACATGAATGTCTCTAGTAAATTTCATATCAATCCATCTGATAGTTGTTGAGATATTTCAGTCTGAACCAAAGCACAGAGCCGAGCTGCTAAAATGACCAAAAATATGACTGAAAATAAAAAGTCTCAGCAGTAAAACGTGACCACAGCTTTGCTTTGATGGGCAGCAGATGACAGAAGTCTTTCTCGTGTCTTTCTGACGGAGAACTTGTTGGACCTCTGACTCTCTCCTCCGTCATGTTGCGGGCTGCAGCTGCTGGTGGATTGAGGCTGAATCAGCCTGCAGAGCTCTACAGGCTGACAGCTTACATAACCACACTGTTACACTCTGCATTATTCTCCAAACATGGCCTTAATCCTCACACTGGGAGAGATGAGTCTCCCCAAGGTGGCGATTTCTGCCGCTGAAGATCGCTGCACGTTAAACATTTCCTCACTCTTTGATCTGAGCTGCTCTTTAAGCTCTCACAGCTGATCTGCTCCTGTTAATGTTCTTTACTGGTCCTGCTCACATCGACACAGAGGCGTCCCATTAACATCCATCTGAAGCACGAGACGGAGGAAACAAATCATTTTACTATTATTTCTTTCTTTAAAGGATAGGTCTCCTGATTTTCTATATTTTTCTTCTTGTCAACAAATCTCAACCAACAATGAACTGATCTCCTAACGAGTATCGTGTTTGTATCAAAGCTGATATATCTGATTAAAAACCCGTCAGTGAGTCACACCGCTGCTCTGGGTCACATGTTCCTTCATCATGAAGAGTTTGGTCACGTTAGTTTGTTTAGAAACGGCTCCAAAGAATAATAACAGCATCACGTTTTCAGTCTCTGGAGAGTAGTTCTGTGTAAGACGCTACTGAGCATGTGCAGGAACGCGGTTCTGTTTACAGCTTCACCAGCTTGTTGTGCTGCAGATCATCAACCTCTGACTTTGTTCTGATGTCTGGATCAGAGTCTGATCAATACGGAGGGAGTGAAAGCAGCCGATTGTTCTTCTTGACACAGAACTACTCTCCAGAGACTGAAGACGTGATGCTGTTATTAGTCTTTGGAGCCGTTTCTGAACAAACTAACGTGACCAAACTCTTCATGATGAAGGAACATGTGACCCAGAGCAGCGATGTGACTCACTGACGGGGTTTTAATAGTCTACGGCTGACCTGCGTCTGATTCTGACGAAGTACATCATGAACGCAGCTTCTGTCTGACCTCAGAGTGCTCACTGAACCAGTAGGAATGACCTGCTATCAAACTCCATGATTTCTGTCATTTTTACCAGAATAAAAGAATAATTTAAGCTAATAGCAGGCAGATCATTCAGGCTTTAACGGATCCTGGTCGGTCAGAGACTGAAACATGAGACTTTAATGGAGGTTTATTAAGTAAAACTCATTTTCATGGAGCAGAAGCTTCCGACTTCTACTTCCTGTTTTTTTTCCCAGATTCTCAGTTAGTTGTCGGAGCAGCTGATAAGAGATCAGCTCACAGTAAAGACACGTCTGCAGAAAGTTTGGTAGATTAAAACCTGTATTTTAATGGAATAAGATGACTTTATTTTCAACATTTATCTGCTTTTACTGGATCTCTTGGACGTATTTCTTGGCAAAAACCTGTGAGATGCTTTTAAATAAATGACAGAGTTATATGCAGGTTTATAAGTGAGGCCACTGCGGTGATGATGGAGACCAAGCTGTGATCTCTCTTCTTCTCTGTGATGAAACTGAGCTGCAGCAGATTCTACTCAGATGTTTCAGTCTCCTGTGGCGGAGGTCACACCATCACAAACACGCAGCTTTTCTATTTTACCAGCACAAAACCTCTCTGTGTTTTATAGTAAATAAGGAGAATCTCAGTTGTTTGGAGCCTGAATAGAAACCACAGCTCCTCCTCAGTAAATATCCCCACAGTGAGCGTCAACACGACACAGCGGAGTCGATGTTCAGCAATAAAAACGTGATGAGAAATGGATGATTCTGCAGCCCTCGGGTCGTTATGACTGATTAAATCTCATGTTTCAGACAGTTTTTAACACGCAGGACGCTCGTTATTTTCTCTTCTTCTGTCTCTGCTGCAGGACGTACAGTTCCCTCTGCAGCTCACATGACTAATCATGTTCACACACACACACACACACACACACTGACTGGATCTATATCTGAGGACGGACACGTCCTGCCTCCATGTGAATCACAGCCAAACACAAAGTCATCATGTCATTACAGACACGTCCTCCGCTCACCGGCGGCCATCTTTATCTTTATCTTTCAGTACATTTACTCAACTACTGTATTTAAGTACAGTTTAGAGGTACTTGTACTTTACTTGAGTATTTCCATGTGATGCTACTTTCTACATTTCAGAGGGAAATATTGTACTTTCTACTCCACTACATTTATTTGACAGCTTTAGTTACTTTTCAGATGAAGATTTGACACAATGGATAATATAACAAGCTTTTAAAATACAACACATTGTTAAAGATGAAACCAGTGGTTTCCAACCTTTTTGGCTTTTGACGTCTTACAAAAAGCAGTGTGTAGTCGGGGTCACATTTCACATGTCTATGAGTTGTTAACAGCTCCACCAAATAGTGATTTTTCCCTCTAAACTTCTCACATGCTTTCATTTCAATAAATGTTCAAATGATCCAATATTTCAGCAAAAATCAAAGATTAGAGAAAAAGTCCAAAAACTGAAAACAGATTTGTGTATCAGAACTTTGTTTTTTCTTCTTTCCTCTCCCATTAATCATCTCACCACCCCTCAGATTTATCTGCTGACCCTTTGGAGGGGCCCCGACCCCTAGGTTGGGAACCACTGGGCTAAACTAGCTAACTGTATATAAAGTAGTGTAAACTAGCTCCACCTCCAGCAGCTACAACAGTAACATGCTGCTCTAACACTGATGCTTCACTATTAATAATCTAATGATGTCATATATAATAATATATCAGTCAGAGGGACCAAACCACTACTTTTACTGCAATACTTTAACTACATCAAGCTCATAATACTTATGTACTTTTACTGCAATACTTTAACTACATCAAGCTCATAATACTTATGTACTTTTACTGCAATACTTTAACTACATCAAGCTCATAATACTTATGTACTTTTACTGTAGGAGGATTTTTTATGCAGTTTCTGGTTTTGCTCGTTATGATGTTGGTTTAGACGTTTGTATTATGAGTTAGTTTAATGTTTTGTGTGCTGAAGTTTCTGTATTCTGGGTTTGATTGATGCTTCTGTTCCTCGTCCTCGTCTCCTCGTTAGTTCAGTGACTTTTTAACTCCTGGTTTTCTGTGCAGTCTTTGTTGGATCATTTGTTTTGTTCTGACCGCTGCAACATTAAAGATTTTCTGTCGACTCTGCATTCGGGTCCGTTCCTGCTTCTCCACGTTACTCTGAGATGTTTCACTCGATTATCAAAATAGTTAATCTTCTGACGATCAACTAATCAATTAATGGACTAATGAGAGCAGCTGTTTGTAGGACGGAGCTCAGAGTTTCTCTCTTCAAACTTCTCTGTTGGACTGTTTGAACTCTTCAAATACAACTTTAGTTAAATTAGCAAAATGATGATTTCAATGAGGAATCTGATTACAGAAACAGAGTAAACAGAGACGTATTTCCCTCAAAAATGTTTTATTTTTTATGAACATTTTGAGGTCAAAATGTCCAACATTTTGTCATATTTCCTGTAAATTTCCAGACTTTTCTCTACAAAGATCTGATCGACCCTAAAAACAACAACAACATGTAAATAAACTGCAGCAGACTGACGAGTCAAAGGAAAGTGATGATAAAGCCTGAATCCTGACCTCAGATCAGTTATAGACGACTTCATGAACCGACAGTTTGAACTCGTGACCTCTGTCACAAGTGTTTGGGTGCGTTTGTTTCGCTGCTCGCTGAAGGACAGGAAGTGGAGACAGTGGAGTGGCGCTTCATGGCCCCCGTGAACATCTCTGTTTGTCTACCAGCCTGTGTGACAGCACATTTTCTGTCCCAGTAACCGCTCGGCTGCAGAAATTAATCAACCTGTCCGTTTGCATTTCCTCTGGATCGGCTCGGCCGGTAGGAGAAATAAAAAGGATCAGAAACTCTGCTCAAGGTTTCTCTGCACGTTCCCCCCCCCAGAGGAAACGCCTGGACAAGTTTCTCTTTGGCGGCAGGATGTTCCAAGAAGACGCAGGAAGAGGAAGTTCAGACATGTTTGACTGAAGAGAAACGTCCTTCATCAATCGTTGATGGTTTCCTTGTTGGTGGAGCCTCCCTGAAGCCAGAGTTCATTGAGATCATCAACGCCAAGGCATAAAAACCCGGACAAACTGCGACAAGGCCATGTCCAGATCCGAGGCCGACTCCATTCGGACGATCCATCAATCCCTTACACTCAGCACTTAGTCCTCTTCCCCCCTTTATATTCAAAGTATTTGTGTGGTGTCGTTCCCTCCTTTTCCTTTATTATTTTGGTATATTTCGTCATGAAATAAAGGGACAGGTTGACACATGCACTGTACTGCACTGAAAAGCCCACTGAGATAGTCTGTGTGCATACTAACTTCCACACCAGGTGCTCAAGCTGTAAAGACTGATAATGACACCTTGAAGTGGACGGGCAGTCCACGCCTTTACTTGAAGAGTTTACCAACTTTTATGTAAACAGTGTCATGGCTCTTGTCAATCAGATGTAATTGTCTTTTTACAGACTCTGCACGTCTTCAACTAAAACTGTAACCAACAGGCCGCTGCTGTGTCTCACTTCCTCTTCTTCTCTCTGACCTGATTATTGGAAGCTGTTTTGCTTTTTAAAGTCACATAAACTCATCTGAACTGAAGGAAACGTCTCCAGACTCCCGCTGAGCTTCGCGCCTCTCACAGGAAGCTGGATCCCCCCCCCCCCCCCCCCCCCCCCCCCCCCCCCCACATCGGCCCGGAGGAACCGGATTATCTCAAACTTCAGGATTATGAGCGCGCTGGCCGGCTCTCCCCCCTCGTCATCCTCAACAACAAACAGCAGTGATCCTGGCAGCCGCCCAGCAGCTATACGCTGATACAGGAATAACAGCCCGTAGGTGTTCTTTACTGTGATTACGGCTGTGACAGTGAAGCGAGGAGGTACGAGGTGCAGCCTGTAATCCCACAGAGGAAACGTCCTCTGGTGTTTCAGATTTACATAAAAACTCAGCCACATGTTCACCCACCGAGGACGCCGCCGCCGCTGCAGGACGCCGAGGATACAGGAGGAGATGATATCTGAGCCGTATTTATCCGACGTCTCAGAGCTGGAGATCACTCCTAACTCACTGACGCATATGTGGTTTTTTAGAAGTAAAAGCATCTATCGACTTTCTAAACTTAGTAAATCACTTGTATGTGAGCTGATGTTCAGGAGCTGCAGGCGGAGATGTGCTGATGATAAAACGCTTAGACGGAGTCCACACTAAAATAAAAAGGCTGCAGACCGTTTATCTTATCTGCCAGTTATCTTTCATACTGTATTTCAGTGGAATAAGGAGCGTGTGCAGGAGCAGGAGGCTGAAAATAGAATCAATCCAGAATCAGACGCTCAGGTATCAGATCTACAAAATAAAACACCAACCTTTATTTCAACCCGGTCGCCAGAACAAAACGTTGTTGAATATAAACGTATCATATCAACGTTTCTACCTGTTGAATAATGATGATGAACGCTGTGGTTCAGGTCGGGTTCAGTTTAGAGGAAAGATCATGATTTGAGTTAAAATAAAAATTAAAAATAAAATAAAAACGGCTGCAAATGTCCCGACGTCTCGCTAAAAACACCGCTTTAGTCGGTTGAAACAGGAAGCGGACATCGGTTTCGGTTTCGGTCAAATAGTAATTTTCTCATGATATTAACTGTGTAGACGCGCCACTGCAGACTTTAACACCTGAGAGGTCTGCTAACCTCACGACTCCACAACCCTGACCGACGCTGACTCAAGTGACATCATCAGTGACATCATCAAAAGGCTTCATACTACTGTTATACACCTGGGAACGCGCTGGAGCGGAAAATACCTGCAGAGTCCATCTCGCACATTTTCAATTTGCTTTTTCAGCTAAAAGGAAACATTTTATGCTGATAAAACACACACACACACACACACACACACACACACACACACACACACACACACACACACACTTCCTCCAACAGTAAAGTACCCATCAGCCCCGGCACTGAGCACTGTGATCCGGACACATCTGCTACCTGTCACCTTCAGTTCCACCCCCACTGTCTGCCAGAGCTGCACCAGGAGCTGTCAATCAAAACTCACACACACACACACACACACACACACACACACACTCACACACACACACACACACACACACACACACACACACTCACAGCAGATACTGTCAAATGTGTATGTGTGTGTGTGTGTGTGTGTGTGTGTGTGTGTGTGTGTGTGTGTAACAGATGGCCCCAGAATGCTGCTGTTTGAGCAGATTAACCAGCAACACACAGAGTGATGTTAGCGCCATGCTAACAGTGATGGAAGAAGAACTCAGATACTTTACTGCAGTAAAAGTACATAAGTATTATGAGCTTGATGTAGTTAAAGTATTGCAGTAAAAGTACATAAGTATTATGAGCTTGATGTAGTTAAAGTATTGCAGTAAAAGTACATAAGTATTATGAGCTTGATGTAGTTAAAGTATTGCAGTAAAAGTACATAAGTATTATGAGCTTGATGTAGTTAAAGTATTGCAGTAAAAGTACATAAGTATTATGAGCTTGATGTAGTTAAAGTATTGCAGTAAAAGTACATAAGTATTATGAGCTTGATGTAGTTAAAGTATTGCAGTAAAAGTAGTGGTTTGGTCCCTCTGACTGATATATTATTATATATGACATCATTAGATTATTAATAGTGAAGCATCAGTGTTAGAGCAGCATGTTACTGTTGTAGCTGCTGGAGGTGGAGCTAGTTTACACTACTTTATATACAGTTAGCTAGTTTAGTCCAGTGGTTCCCAACCTAGGGGTCGGGCCCCTCCAAAGGGTCAGCAGATAAATCTGAGGGGTGGTGAGATGATTAATGGGAGAGGAAAGAAGAAAAAACAAAGTTCTGATACACAAATCTGTTTTCAGTTTTTGGACTTTTTCTCTAATCTTTGATTTTTGCTGAAATATTGGATCATTTGAACATTTATTGAAATGAAAGCATGTGAGAAGTTTAGAGGGAAAAATCACTATTTGGTGGAGCTGTTAACAACTCATAGACATGTGAAATGTGACCCCGACTACACACTGCTTTTTGTAAGACGTCAAAAACCAAAAAGGTTGGAAACCACTGGTTTCATCTTTAACAATGTGTTGTATTTTAAAAGCTTGTTATATTATCCATTGTGTCAAATCTTCATCTGAAAAGTAACTAAAGCTGTCAAATAAATGTAGTGGAGTAGAAAGTACAATATTTCCCTCTGAAATGTAGAAAGTAGCATCACATGGAAATACTCAAGTAAAGTACAAGTACGCCATCCATCATGTAATTGACAGCTACCTCACAACATATTATGTGTCACAACAAACCACATCTGGAACAGTTCCAAACTTGAGCCATGGATCCATTGTTTGTATCTCTAAGGTCCCCTGAAGGGCTATACCATATTACCTAAGGTGACATGCAGACTCTGGAATGTTTATGTCACATGTCCAACACCCAAAATCAGTAAAATACATAGGGTCAGATAAAAATCATACTAACAGTGTTGAAGCAGTGATGGTTCCACCACAAAGAGCTCCAGCAAAAAACTTATTGAAATAATTCTCAATATTTTCAACGTCTGCTGCAGAAACTCAGGATCAACTCAAAGGATTTCAGCAATTTTAGATCCATTTCTAAACCAGCCCCGTAACCACAGCTGACTGACTGAGTGATGAAGTTACACCACTGGTTGGAGTTCCCTCATTGGCCGTTGCTTTTTCAAAATGAGTGAGATGATGGAAGCGGAGGACAAAGCAGAGTGACTAGAACTGCAACAACTTGTTGATTAATCTATGAGTCTATTGATAGAAAAAGTATCAGCAACTATTTTATTAATCAAATTATCAATTTAGTCATTTTTTAAGTAAAAATGCCAGATATTTTCTGGTTGCAGCTTCTCAGCTCTACTTGGATTTGAATGTAGGAGAAAAGTTTGGGTTGAGACACACCTGCCGACTGCATCGCGACACATGATCGTGTATTTAAGTTCTCCTGACTGCACCGCACTGAGTGTTGCACGGATTAGTCATCAGGTCTGTAATGAGCGGAGCCGCCTGCAGGGGGCGCCGCAGGCCGCCGCAGGCTGCTGCCGTGACGTGTCGGCGTAGTCTGAGTGAGAAGCAGCAGACGGCGTGTTTGTGTTTGACCTTTTCCATCCAGATGAGCTTTTAACTCCTCAATCGTGGTGAAAAGAGAGTTTATGAGGCAGAAAAAGCGTCCGTATGGCTGTGAAATCAGATCAGTATCAGCACGTCTGACTGCCAGCGTCCACAACAACAACAACAACAACAACAACAACAACAACAACAGCAACAACAACAGCAACAACAACAGCAGCAACACAGACGAACTGCAGGCCGCAGCTCCATGTGTGCTGCAGCTTTTTCATGCACTTTTACATTTTAAATCAGTATTTCTATTTCTAGAAAGACGACGACATGAAAAACAAGAAAATAAGATACAACATGTAAATCAGGAAAATTTAATACAAACACATATTCTGCACATGTCCAGCCTCTATATTTATATTCTGGGGCTCTACTGGAATAAAAACTCTTTATTGATCTTCTACTGGTCCTTTATGCAGCCCCTCAGTTCAGCCTCTGTCTGAAACAGGCTCCTGTCTCTTTAAGCCCCGCCTCCTGATGAGCCCGCTCTGTTCTGATTGGTCAGCTTCAGGAAGCTTCCTCCGGCTCCGGAGGCTACGTAAACAAACTATAGTAGCAGGATTTCACTTCTTCTTCTCCTTCTTTACTCCAAATGTCAACTTCTATGACCATCTTTGCCTAAAGATGCTTTTAGGAAACTGTGACGGACGTTTTTTTAACGGAAACACAAAGACATACGAGGACGTCATCTCGGACTTTGGGAAACACTGATCAACATTTTTCACCATTTTCTAATAGATTAATCGTGATAATAATCGTCATCTGCAGCTCTCCTCACAAAACCTTCGCTTTCAGAATCACACAGAAAATCATGTTAACAGGACAGTAAATGCAACAACTTTGTCCCCCTAAAGCCTCCATTTACTAGATCATCTGAATGTAAAACAAACACACAGATGTTGCATCCTAATCCCCTCCTCCCTTCCTCCCTTCCTCCCTTCCTCCCTTCCTCCCTCGGCCGTCTCTCGGCGGCTGACAGAAGCCGTTTCCCCAACAGGAAGAGGATTTATGTATAAAAATCAGGGAGTTTCCACCGCAGAGACGTCAGCGCTCTAAACTGCCTGAATGTAAGTAACGCTGTGTGTGATGTAATACGCCTCCACTCCCTCTAATCTGTGACATATAAGATTACAGATAATCTGAGTGTGTGCGCTGACGTCACAGAGGAAAACACACACGCACACACACACACACACACACACACACACACACACACACACACACACACACAGAAACGAGTGGTAATGATAGTAAATGAATGGCAGGATGTGTATGGAAGTCTACAGCTGCCAAAATCATTTAATCAAATTAAAACAAATTATTCAAAATGGTTTTTTTTTTTTTAATTATTATTTCAGTGTTTGAAAATTCATCGTTTCTGCCAAATTAAAACTAAATTCATTATTCATTCATTTATTATCATTTTGCTCCAAAATACAGAACAGCTTTAATGACATTGTATGTGATGCGGACTGTCTGTCATATTAATTGTAATATTTTATATATTCACGTTGTTTGTTTGTTTGTTTACCTTAATGATGCACTACATATACTGCTGTTTATTTATTTGGATCCCCATCAGCTGTTAGCTGTGGTCGATAACATCTTCCTGTGAGTCTCCTGCCGGGTCTCCATAGCGACGGAGGTCACATAGCTCAGGTCTTTATATATTATAAATCCATTATAATTGTTTTATCCTGTTCCACGCTGTATTCTGTGATGTGTGTTCTTTTCTGTACACACAACATCTATTTCCTGTTTGTCCGTCCTGGGAGACGGATCCTCCTCAGTTGCTCTTCCTGACGTTTAAAACATTATTTCCCCATTAAAGGGTTTTTTTTAAGTGAGTTTTTCCTTATTTGAAACTGTTGTACTGCTGTACGGACTGTAAAGCCCTCTGAGGCTAATTGTGATTTGTGATATTACAAATAAACAAATAAAATTGACTTGACTTGACCTGACAAGCTGTTATCCTTTAGAAAAAACAAACGCTCCAATAATTGAATGAAATAATGTAAATCAAAACTAAAAGGTGGTTCTGCTACATCGCTGTTTAAACGTTTGTTTAAAGTATCTTTTAGGTCAGTTTTTGATGTAAACTTGTTTCAAATATGTCATCAACATCAATAAGATTTTATTTCTTTATTTAATTAATTAATGCATGCAGTAGAGGTCTGGGGGGGGGCGTAAAACTGAGACCTGAACCTGGTCCAAACCTGCATCTTTGAACCCAGCTGGTTCTGCCAACTTTGAGGTAGCCAAGGTGATATTTTTGTTATTCCTTCTACAAATACAGTGTGATATGCGGAGCCTCGTCCCTCCACTTTGTTTGTCAAGCGTTGTGTGTGTTGAATGTTCTTAGAGCTTAGACTGTTTTCTCGTTTATGATGTAGAAGTTCGGGGGTCGTCGTTAGCAATGGTAGCTAATTAGTCTGTGTTAGCCTAGCGGTTTGCTAAAGCAGCCTTGTTTTGTGTAGCGTGACCGCCTGTAAATAGTTAAGACCACTAAACTCTCGAAGCAGTCGGGAGGAGTTAGGTTTAGAAAATGTCTTTTGTTTGATTCGGGATTAGTTAGGAGTAGTTTTGGGTTAAGTAGTTGGTTTTTGTTAATTATTTTGGCCTTGATTCACCCTGAAGCCCAGTTTCATTAATTGAAAATCAAGTCATTCCAACTCAGTCTTGTCACATTTTTTGTCATACTGCTTATTTGTGGTAGCAATAACTTGCTTCTTTTTTGCCCTCCGCGTCTTTGTCTTTATGTTGCGCTCTCATGCCCCGAGACCCGGGCGGAACATAGACCCAGCAGGGACCAGAGAAGTCCTGCACCGCTTCTGGTAACTGTCCCTTTAATACCTCGGGCTGTATTACAGTTTATCTCTTTGGTACATTTCTCAGATCAGAATTGTTCAACCTCCACATCATCCAGTCACATCATGAAAGCTATTTATCATTCTTTTGAACAAATTGCTTTGACACATTCATGCAAATGATTATGTACAGTTGTCTGCTGTTTCCTACATCATCAATTGCTTCTGTCATGTTGATCAAAACGTATTATACTGGTTCTCTGTTGAACAGTCTCTCGGCATTAGTTCATTACATAAGTCATCACATGCAGGATGGTTGAAGCAGTTGTCCTGATCTGTTTTTTTATAAATGAAATGAAATGATGAACTGCTCTCAGGTGAATCTTGACATCAACCAATGACCAACCAGGTCTCTAAAATAGCTCAGAGCACAACAATATCTGACAGCGGAAGAACAACAAGGAAATAAACAGGGTCACAGCTGGGAAGAAGAAGAAGAGGAGGAGGAGGAGGAGGAGGAGGAGGAGGAGGAGGAAGGCTGCGTGGTGAAGGGTAGGGAGGCAAAAACAGAGGAAGAGGTAGAGGAGGCCGATGACAAAGGGCAGCCGGTCGAATGTTGGGAGAACAATCATGTCCTCAATCGTTCCAACGTTTCATCGACGCAACAATACGCGCCGTACTGTGATACTGTATAATTACTGCAACGCTTCATATTACAGTCGAGGATGATTTGAGAAATGTACCAAAGTGACAGAGAACGACTGTAGCGGAGCGTCTGTATCTGCTGTACTGTCACATTACTGTAACACCCGCAGCGTTACTGCCTCCTGTTTATCCTTCATGTATCCGTCCTGCAGCTGGAAACACAGCAAATACAAAAAAAAATAATCTTCCAAAATGTTTCCTGAGATGTGGAAGAATCAGCCTGCAGCCTCTTTACTGTCTGACTGACTGTCTGACTGACGCTTTAATGCAGCAAGCAAAGTGAACTCTACCACACATCTCCCAACGACACTAAACACACTTTAATCGAAGGCCTCGCTGCAAATATTACAGGAACATTACAGTAAAAAAACCACCATAAAGAAAGATGAGAGCTGTGTGAGGTCACAGATGCCTCTTTATCTGATATTACAGGAATATCAAGAGACACAGAAACACTGAAAAATACTGCAGATAAACATTTACTATAAGGTCAGTGCTGAGAAGCAGATTAACATGCTGTAGAGATGCAGTATCACAGGCGATAAGATGCATTATGGGAATAATTCAGTCCATAGAGAGACTCAGTAAACTCGACTATTATCAGAATATTGTTGGATAAGATTTTAAAAAGAAGGAGGTTACAAACTCCTGAAGAATATCATAAAAATATTATAAAGATCTACATCATGGTGATAATAATAATGAAACATGTTAGTATAATTATTTTCATACTTTCATTATCAATTAATTGGCCTAATTTTCTCGATTAATCGATTAGTTGTTTGGTCTGTAAAAAGTCAAAAAGATGTGAAAAACATCCGTCACAGCTTCCCAGAGCCCAAAGTAATATTTCATTTACTATCATATCTGATGACATCATATCATATATCATATCTGATGACATCATATCATATATCATATATGATAATAGAATGTAGAACCAGCAAACTTTTGGCATATTTGCTTGAAAAATGACTGAAATGACGAATAAATTATCAAAATGTTGCAGATTAATTTTCTTTCACTCGACTAATCGTTACAGGCATGATCAATAAAAACCAAATAAATAAGATTAGATTTTTAGAAAATATAAAAAATACCAAGATTATTTAAAGTGACAGTAAAATCTACAAAGCAAACAGTATATATAATATCGTGAGTGTCACATTCACACTGTGAGTGACATGAGATACAAAAAATCTTAACTCAAGGTCCACTTACGAGCTTTTTTTTTCTCCTGAGCTTCCAACCACATCTTACTGTCTTCATGAGCAGATGGAGTCAGTTGTCATCACGTGAGCGAGGTGTGGGAAATCCGGTCGAGCGACGATGATGATGATGTGATGACAACCTGAGCAAACTCCAACTGCTGATGAAGACCACAAGATGCAGCGGAAAGCTCAGGGGAAAGAGAGGGCTGGGGGTGGGGGGGGGAGCTAGTAAGTGGATATTGAGTTGTTGGTTTTTGTGTCAAAGCAAAAATATGATAAAATAGTCACATTATAAGTGACTGTAGAAATATCCCATTATAATAATTAAGTAGACCAGAACATTCACTCCAAACTTACATAAGGAGCCCACAGGACATCCAGTCAGAGTGAATACAAGAATAAAGCTGTATTATAATAGTAATAAATAATAATAATAACACACAAAGAGCAGAAAATGTTATAAGGTCACTCGGGGCTCACTTCAAGTCCCCCCCAGGGGCCTGAATACTCCAGTGATGTCAGAGTGGATAAAAATAAAATACCAGCGGTAACATCATGTCACCATCTACTGAGTCCCACAGAGACTCTGCACAGACCTGCAGGACACTGAGGCTGCACACAGGAAACACCAGGAGCATCATGGAGGCATGACACCGTTCATACTGAATAATGATGAATATAAGGAGTCATTTCATTATAGAAATATTCCTACACACACACACACACACACACACACTGTCACTGTGTGTGTGTGTGTGTGTGTGTGTGTGTGTGTGTGTGTGTGTGTGTGTGTGTGTGTGTGTGTGTGTGTGTGCTACCTGTTGTGCCTTTAGGCCAGGCATGAATCTAATATGACTGAATGAGCAGGACACACACACACACACACACATATACATATATACACGCACACATACACACATTTAGCCTCCGCGCTAAATCCCTCACAAGGTCAAGTTAGTGTGTTTGGTTTTCCGGGTTAAACGCGGCTCGTGCTGTTGAAATCACGTCATATGTAACATCATTAATGTAAATTCCCGACATATTAATTATATGTGGATGGTGTCCTTACCGTACACGCCCTGGCCGTGCACGCCCTGCAGGAAGCCGGTAAACAGCCACAGGAGACCGAAAACTGAACCCATCTTCACATCCTCCTCTGGCCGCCTCGCTGCTTCTCTCCCCCCGGGGATGAGGTTGTCAGTTCGGCTCCCCGCAGCTGCTGCTGCCGCTGCTGATGCTCCTCCTTCTCCCTCCTCCTCCTCCGCTCCGGCCGGCGTCCCTCCGCACGGAATCCGGCCCGGTGACCGGTTCTCATCCAAAAATCCGAACGTTTCCCCGCCAGCAGCCCGCCACCACCCCCACACACCCCGGTCAGATGTGACGGGAAGGTCCGGTTCTGCTCATACCGGAGCTAACGTTAGCTGAAGCCTCCAGAAACAGTTGACGTCCGGCGGGGATCCGGGAGGAAGAGCAGGTGCCTCAGCCGCGTCTCCTTGATGGTGACATTGTAGAAAAAAGATTAAAATTCAAGAAAAAAACGTCAGTAGGCTACGTCAGTATCCTCCGGCCGGTAGGATGCTCAGAAGTCCCCGCTGCCCTTCCGCCGAGTCCACCGGGCTCCTTGTCCGCGGGTCGGTACCGGAGTTACATCCATCATCCTCCCGAGGAGAAGCGGTGCCCGCTCCGTGTCCGGTCCTTGCTCTCAGCGGCTCGTCGCGGCCTGTCAGGCCGGGGAGGGGAGGAGGAGAGTCGGGCTCCGTGATGCCGTGATGCCGCTCTGAGCTCCGGCGAAGAAGACGGAGAAGCGGTCAGTCCGGTCGACTCGTCAGTGGATTTTACCGGTGAGAGACGTCACCGAGCGAACCGAGCGAACCGAGCGGTAAAGTCGGACAGAGTGGCGAGCGACGCGGCTTCCGGGATGATATTTTCAGAATAAAACTCGGTGACCAAATATACCAGATTTAAACCTTTGAAACCATTTGACCCTCACATGCTGTTCAGGGTCAAATCTGACCCAGCTGAGAGCAGTAAAAACAGCCTAAACAGTTTGCTTTTAGCCTGAAGTTTTATGACCTCTCCTAATGTGACCCATAATATACAAAAATGGAAATATTTCAAATTTTTGAAAACATTTTTGTACAGCTGATTCACATTTTTGTAGAGAGTGTTTGACCCATATTTATTTAAAAAATCAAAAATCACCATTCAAAAACAATGCATTCATCACATTTAATATAATTAATTGAAACTGGTTATGTTCTGTTTTATGAAACATAGAACATCATATAGATCATACAGATATGATTGTAAAGGTTTTTTCTCCATAAACAAAAAGTGTAAAAACTAAAGAATACACTCTCTCATTAAGGATTCATCACACATTTATTAATGACTAATGAGGTTTTCATGAATGATTTCTAGTTCATAAATTTGGAATAGAACCTGTGACGGGTCAGAATATGAACAGTATTATTATATTAAAGGTATTCAAACCTTTCATGTAGAGTAAAATGTATCAGTCGTTTAAATCAAATCTAAACAACTTTATTGTCCACCAAAAGCAGAAATTGGCCTTCAGCTCGCATGACATTCAACATCAATATTACATCATTACAAATCATACATCACAAAAACAATAAGTAAAAAACACCTTACGCTATTTCAGACTCACACGAAAAAATGTAGAACTATGGTTTCCAACCTCTGGGTCGGGACACCCCAAGTGGTCAGGATAAATCTAATAGGTCGTGATATTAACAGAGGATGCGGAGCATACAGAGCGTGTTCTGCTTATGCCAGAAATCTGTCATTTTCCATCCAGCTTTAAAATTTGACAAACAAATGAACACTGTTGTGAAAGGCTGCTTTTTCCAACTAAGAAATATCGCCAAACTCAAACTGTTCCTCTCATTTAATGACCTGAAGATCATCACAAATGCCTTAATTTCCTCTCAGCTGGATTACTGCAATGCTCTTTATTTGGGTATTAGCCAGTCATCTTTGTCTGGCTGACAGCTGGTGCAGAATGCTGCTGTTTGACTACTAACTGGTAGCAGGAAGAGAGACAGCATCACACCTGTACTGGCATCCCTCCATTGGCTACTGGTCAAGTATAAGACTGAGTCTAAGGCTCTATTATTTGTTTTTTAAAGCTTTACACGGCCTGGCGCCCCCGTACATCTCTGAACTCTTCTGCCCCCTTTCCATTCCCAGATCTCTCAGATCCTTAGACCAGCTGCTCCTGACTGTCCCTCGATCGAGGCTGAGGGGGAACGCCGATTGTGCATTTTCAGAAGCAAAGCTTTGGAACAGTTCACCGTTATTCCCCTCTGTAGACACACGTGGGTAAACTTAAGACCCACATGTTTTCTCAGGCCTTTCAGTGTCGTTGAGGTTTTATGTTTCACTTTTTTCTCTTCTGGTAATTTCATATGTTCCTTTACTTATTTTTTTTTTTGTGTATGCTTATGGGATAGTATCATGTTTTCTCCACTGCTTTCTTGCTGTCACCATGTTATGTTATTTTATTTTATTTATGTTATATTACTGTACAGCACTTTGGTCAACTCTGTATGTTTTTAAATGTGCTTTAAAAATAAACTTGATTTGATTTGATATGATATTTTCCTTGTTTACATTTTGGTTGTATTATGATTCATTGTTTTTTTCATTTTCTTTTTCTTTTTATTCAATTTATTTAGGGGTTGGAGGAAGGAAATAGGTATGGACGTTTTGAAAATCCTGTAACATAACCAATAAGTAAGCAAGACTCATAAAAAAAATGCGACTTAAAGGGAAAAAACACAATATGTACAAATGTTACTTAACTTATTGAGACATTTACTTTAATTTCACAACATTTTACCAATAAATTGAAACATTAGCTCGCACCAGATCTGTGATGCTAGCTGTGACGTCATTATCCATTATTTATATAACACTATTCAAATAGTTTTCAGGTAAACTTTTATTTTGGCGGAAATATGGGTTGTTTCCGGTCTCAGCTGCAGGTCGTTTGACGTTTGGCGGAATCTGCCGCGCGAAACATCACGAGCCGCTGGTCTCTGACCGTGAATGTAGAAAAAAAAAAAAACAACCTCCGGAGACACGAGGAGCCTGCAGGCGGCACGCGCGCTGGAATCACGGCGCGAGCCCTCACTGTGCACGTGTGTGGTGCTCCTTTTTTTTTTTTCCCGGGACTCCTGCGTGAGGCGGGAACAGAGAGAGATGGAGAGAGAGGGATGGTGGAGGGAAAGAGAGAAAACGTCTCTCTCTACTTCTCATCCATAAACTGTCCTCATCATCAAACATTCAAATATGTGGAAATTAAATAAGAAATCAAAAATCTGCTGATAAAAATATTATTTAACTCGACACAACTTCTGCTTTCTGTGGCAAAGTTTCCATCCAAACTTTAACCAAATTTCTAGAATTTCAGCGAAAGAAAATTCAAATTTACATTTGTTTCCATCCACTGCTGTTGTGTGAATATTAGCAGATAAACAGCAGGTGGCGCTAATTCTCCAGTCGGTGCCGTTAAACTGTTGCAGAAGAAGAGAAAACAACGAGATGACGTCACTAAAAGAGCGACAGTCAAAGCTCAGACGATGGAGAACATGATGGAAATGTGAGGAAGGTTACAGTCTCCTCATCATCGCTCCACACAGATCTGATGTTTTCAGCTCTTCAGGGACGTTTAAGTCACATGATTCGTGTGCGTCATCAAGCGTAAAAACTCTTTTGCGATATTTCGAAATTTTCCTGAATTTTCGGCGCGTCTACATGGATGTATTAACGATGTATTAACGGTGACTCAAAGACGATGCTGCTCATTTCTATGAAAGTTGCTCGGTGGCGCATGAAGCCAAAAAAGCCACTTCCTGAAAACATCCTGCACATGCTCTGTGGGCCCAATGCGCCCGTGGAGCATGCTCACTAGAGACTTGCGCCGGCTGAGACGGTTAACTTCCAGTTTAGTCCTCCTGCTAACTTGAGTGAGGATAAAATGACACAATCGTGCGACTCTTCTAGACTTTCAAAATGTGATCAGACCGAATGGATCAAATACTGATAGTGAAACGAGTCATTCAGCAGGGTTGTGACCCTCAAAACAATTTATCTGATGATTTACAGACGTCTCATTCACTATATAAGTCTATGGGGAAAAGTCTTTTTGGGCCCAATAGTGTCACATGATGTTGTAGTTACACTGTTTGGCCACTATGCCAAATTGGCTTCAAAGCTCAACACTGTTCCTGGAGGCTTAGCATGAAGCTTCCTGCTGTCAAGAAATTACCTGAATGTCGCTCACGCTTCCTGATTGTTGGGCCCATAGAGCACGCTCAGTAGAGCTGGCTGACTTCCTGTTGGCTCCTCATTCACTTGAACAATGTAAAATGATTTAATCTTGCGGCTCCTCTAGACTTTTCAAATGTTTTAGGACTGAATGTATCAAATTCTGATAATAACACAAATCATTTCACTCGTTTATTCACCGTTTTACAGCCGCTCTTTTTCACATGATTGTGTGTGGAGAAAAATGCTTTTCAGTATGCATCACATGACAGACAGGAAGTTGTAATTACATGGTTTGGCCACTGTGTAAAATTGTCGAAAATGCAAATAAAACAGGTGCTTACAGACACATCTTAGTAAGATAAGTTTCCATCCAGTTGTAGTTGTGACTTTAAGTAAATGTTTGTTGTTATTTATTGTTTATGAGGCTGTTAAAGCTCAGTTTCATCATGAACACAGACGTCACTCATCAGTTGTGTTGCTGATCTAAAATAAGTTGCATTTTATAGTAAAATGTTTATAGGTGAGTCTTAATTCATCATGCAGGAAGAAAGAAAACGTGCAATACACACACACACACACACACACACACACACACACACACTCACACACACACACACTCACACACACACACACTCACACACACACACACACACACACACACTAACAGTATATGAAGCTATTCAGAGACTCTGAGATGTGTATAAATGGCTTTAGACTGGCAGCAGAAGATAACGAGCAGTGTTTCTTAGTCCATGAAGAAGACCATGTTTGCAGCTGAAAGTGTCCACAGGAGGACGGTGTGCAGCAGGTACGGCAGCTCAGCTGGGACAAAACTCAGTGTGAGAATCATCAGTGTGAAGATGTTCTTGTTAAATGACTCCATCTGTGAGCTGATGGATGAACTGACTGAGATTCACCTTCACATGTCCTCCTCTTCCCTCCGTCCTCCATCTCTTCTTCTCTTTCTCATGTTTCTCTTTCATTCTTCTTCTTCTTCTTTTTCATTCTTTTCTTTCTTTGTCTTCTTCTTCCCTTTAACTCTCCTCAGAATCTTCTTCACTTCATTCTTTTCTCTTTATCCTCACTCTTTTCTTCCTCCCTCAGCTCTTCTTTTCATCTCCTCAAACTTCGTCCTCCCCCGTTTTATTCTTCCTCTGCTTCTTTACTATCTCTTCTTTCTTCTGCTTTCCTCTCTTTATCCTCCTCTTCCTCTTTTTTTTGGTTATTCCTCCTCATTCTCTTTCTTGTTTATTCTTTACTTCTTCCTTTTTCCTCCATATTCATCGACTTTTCCTGTTCACCTTATGATTATTATTTCACTGAACTACATAATGAAACATGCGTGATAACACACACACATTTAAATAAATGTTCCATCTCTCTGCTCCTCGTATTGATTTCTCCTCTTCCTCTGATGAAGACAGACCAGCTTCTCTCCACTATCAGACTTCATAATAATAATAATAATGATAATAATAAATTTTATTTATATAGAACTTTTCTTAACAATGTTACAAAGTGCTTTACAAAGGAAAGTAAAACCAACAAGGCAGATAAAATAAGCAAAGAGGAACAAAGAGGTAAAGGCAGAAGTACATAGTAACAATAGAAGATGCACAATAATAGTAATAATAGGACAAATTAATGCACAAGAGTAAAATAATGATAAAAAAATAAGATAAAATAACATCAATTAATAGGTGTAAAAACAATAATTAAAACATTTCCAAAAGCTTTCACAAAGAAAAAAGTTCTGAGTTCCAGAGAGTCGGAGGCTCTGACCTGAGAATGACCAACAGGTCGAGGGGGCACATACCAGTTCAGTAGTGCAGATATGTAACTGGGAGCAAGGCCGTTTAATGCCTTAAAGGTAAGTAATAACATTTTAAAATCAATACGAAGGCTAACTGGGAGCCAGTGTGCTCGTACCTGTTTGTCCCAGTAATGAGACGAGCAGCAGACGTCATGAACCCTGTTGAGTCTGATATGAATGTAACGCGGATCTCACTCTGCACTGTGGGCAATAAGCAGACGACAGTTTCTCTTTGGAAAGCTTCTTTAATTGACACCAACACAGCAGGAGAGTAAACCCAACTTCACAGCGGACTTCTTACTCCGTCAGCACATGTTACTCTGTTGGTGTTACACAAATAAATGTCCCCTGTAAACAATGTCGGGTAGGATCTAAAACTGCCTACTACTTAGGCAAGGAGACATGAATAAGCAACTTAAATGTTTCATATATAAGCTCCATTTTTGCCAGACACAGCTTGTTACAACGCAAGGTTCTTTTCAGAGTGCACTTCACAAATGCTCGATTGGCGAGAATTTACCCTGGCACTAGTGACAGTTGCAATAGATGTAAGCAGTCACCTGCCAATCATGCGCACATGTTGTGGTCCTGTCCGGCCCTCACTAGCTTCTGGCACCAAGTTTTTGACACTCTTGCTAAGGTGCTTAAGGTGAATCTTAGTCCTGAACCTTGCACTGCACTGTTTGGGTCTCCCACATTTACAATACCTAATCTCCCTGTGACAAAGCATCGCATGCTGGCTTTCTCAACCCTATTGGCCAGATTTTGTTAAAATGGAAACACGTGCTTCACATAATAGCTGGCTTAGGGAGGTCCTATCTCATATCAAACTTGAGAAGATTAGATTCTCACTGGTGGGTTCTGGTACTGTCTTTGACCAAACCTGGCGGCCCTTCATAGAGTATTTAGCTGGAGCTATTATCCACCCAGAGAGTGATTAGATACATTTTACTGACTCACTTTTTTTACTTACTTTGCTGTTCCAAGTCCACACAAGTCAACTTTCACTTCTTTTTCTCCTTCTTTACTCCAAATGAAACTTCTCAAATCCATCCGTACGTGTTGGAGCTGAATCACATCTGAAATATGAGAGTGGACGACACATGGAAACACCTTAGCAACCACCTTAGCAACCACCTTAGCAACCAAGGCTACAGAAGTGACGGCTATTTGTGGGCATCTGCAAACAATCCCAGTTAAAACTCATTATGAGTCAGTGCGACAGGATGTTGATGTTGATGATGCTGTTCATCATGTCTGTGAGGTTTTAGACTGTTACTCTTGTTATATGTTTAAATCTCAGGAAACTTTTATGTCAAAGCACTGTGTAGGCCAGGCTCTAAAATGACACCCTTTAATATTAGAATTATCCCTTTAAAATAATTCATCTTAATTGAGAAGTAAATAATTAATTGAAAGTCATTAAAATCCTTAAAAACAATTCATTTTATTTTGAAACAAATAAATAATTAATTTAGGTTGATTATATACACTAAGAAAATAATAATACGAAGAACTATTAAAAAGTGTTGATATAAAAATAACATTTGGAGTAAAAATTATTCAATTAACTCGTCATGTAAATGACTACATCTGTTAAAAGTTGTTTAAAATCATGAAACTATGTGCATAAAGGGAGAAACACAGCCAACATTGTGTTTTCCAAGCAGCAGTGAAGGGCTCAGTATAACAAGATCCCCAAATAACAAATCAATGAACCCCACTAGCCCCAGGTGACCGGCCTTAGTTCCACTTCCTGTTATAACTTCCTGTTTTATGAAACAACCCACACTGGCTACCTCGAGTGCTGTTGGGACATAGAAAAAATAAAATCTTTGTCATCCGTTGGGTAAGAACTAAAAATGATCTTCTGAACGAAGTAATATTAATTCTTGATGATGTTAAACAGCTGCTGACCGCCATACTGTTGCATTTAAGATTATAAAGCAGCGTGAGAGGCCTGATGATTTTCGCAGGTCTGCCGAGGTGAAATGCTGTAAACCTCATTCATACTTTGACTCAGTGGTTTTTGGTGATACCATAAAGAAAAAGGGGACGCAGCCAGTACTTCCTGCAAGGCTTCAGATCCCTTGACCCAGAGATTCCCAGTGTGAACTGGGTGGCGAGCCGAACTGAACCACTGGTATTGAACCTGAGATGCATGCAGGGTTCCTTGGTTTCTCCTTTCTCATGGACTGTGCGGTAGGACTAAAATAAACAGTGATACACTGACATTTGATCGGAAAAGGGCCCCAACTAACTAAAGGACTAACTTTGGGAACAAAGGGTATCTTTTATTTTTATTTTGCTGGCTTTATTATTTTAGTTTGTTATTTTTCATACATTGTTCTTTCCAAAAAGCTGTTGTATTACATGTTGACCTTTCAGCTTGAAATAAGAAGTGGCCACAAACATTCAATCCATTGTTGTCTGTGTCATTATTGATGTTCAAAATACTGGCTCTTAAAAGCTTAGTGTCTTCTGTTACTGGTCCAGTTATTACTATTGACTATTACTTACCTGTGCTCATCGTAACAAGGGTTACAACTGACTGTGTCTGACTCTTTGCCTGCAGATTAAAGTAAAAAGACTCTTATTTCCTGCCGTCATCCGCTCTCATCGAACGGGATCAAACACTAATGACATCATTACCGTTCCTGGGTGGTGATTGGCCGAGTGTGAGCGAATCACCTCCGCTTTCTCATTAAAGGCCACAGAGAGTGAAACAGACAAAAAAGAGACAGAAACAGAGAGAGGCTGAAAGAGAAGGAGACACACAGAGAAATAAGGAATTTAAACAAGGTTTTAGTGGCGTACAATCAATTATACACAGAGAGCAGATCCAGAGCAGAGCAGCAGCTCCACGCACCATTACGACGCTTTAATAGGATTTTCAGCCCGACGTCTGAACACGAGAAGAGAGGAGGGGGTAACAGGAAATCACATCGCTGTACTTCAGTGAGGCAGAAGGATTTCCACACAGTTTACCTCCGAGTCCACTCAGACTGAACCACCATCACCTGAAACGAGTCGCAGATTCAGGTTTAATAAAACGTCAGTGAAATATGTTTCAACAAATTCCACTGTAGGTGATTCAAACAGATTTAAAGTAACATAATGATAATAATAATAACTTTATTTATATAGCACCTTTTAAAAACAAAGTTTACAAAGTGCTTTGACAGACAAAGCAAAAGCAGCACAATGCAAAGCAAAGACATGAAACAGAAGACAATAACAGATCTGACCTTAAAAAGATGGCGGCCAAAGGCAAAGAAAGACAAAGGGATGATAAAAAGTTTAAAAGAAAGATGAAAAGTTAAAAAAAAAAGAAGCTTAAAAGAAAGATGATCTAAAGACAACATTACATAAAAGCAAGTCTGTAAAAATGGGTTTTAAGAAGTGATTTAAAAGAAGTTACTGATTCTGCGAGCCTCTTCTCCTCAGGCAGGTCGCTCCAGGGTCGAGGGGTCCTGACGGAAAAAGCACCTTTAGATTTTAGACTTCAGTTTTTGGTCTGAAACGCAAAAACGAATTGGCTGAATGTCCGCAGACCTGTTTGATATTCAATCCAAAAAGGAATAACGATAAAACGAATCGGCAAAAACCTTGATTGGTTTTTCATTATTTGATTCTGACACCAAAAATGTTTTTTTGTTTTTTGTTTTGAAACAAATAACAGATTTACCTTTTTTTTTTTTTTTTGGTTTTTGAATTACAAATGAATTATGAATTATCCGATGATACCTGGTCAATGTAAGTAGACTTAAAGAATGTGAGACTTGTTGACGGTCATAGAATAATCAGGATGAGTGACAGAGAAAGGTATCAAACAAGATCTGCTATACTGCATTTTGAATCTGAAATTCTTCCTGATAAAGTATTCTTAGATTATATCAGTTAACCAGTAAGGCTGTTTGTTCCCAAACTCATTCAGTGCAGACGCTGTTGGAAATTTGGACACAGCTCGCTTGTGTGTAGCCACACTGTGGGGATATGTGGTAAATATGGAGATGAGAAGTGCAGCGACAGAAACTGTGAAAAAGAACCCCAGTGTAATCAGTGTGGGGGGGAGACATGAGGCAAGCAGACTGTCCAAAGAGAAAGAAAGAGATGGAAGTCATGAGGATCAGGTCCAAGAGAAGGCTGAGCCACGAGGAAGCAGCTAGGAATGAAAAGATTCAAGAAGTGAAGGAGAACTAATCAGGTAGGAAGCATGATGAATATTGTTTTTGTAAGGACAAGATTAAGTTCTTAGCATTTCTGGCTACGGTGATTAACTGTGCTGCTGAGGCAGGAAGGAAATCTGAGAGAATAGAGATAGTTGTTGATGCAGCGAGAAAGTTTTTGGATATCATGGAAATTACTGGAGAGGAAGTGATGAGAGGCTTTCAGGCCCTCTCAGAAACTAGACTGAGAAGTTATATTGGAGAATGGGATGAGTGGTGGGGAGGAACATTATTTATTTATTTTAATTTAGATTAGATAGGAGAATTTAGTCTTATTTTCAGTCCAGTAGAAGGTGGTAATGCAACATTTTGGATGCAAACCACCTCTATAAATCAAAGAAGAAGAAGAAGAAGAGCCTGATCTGATCACGAGGAGGAAGTAGCGGTAACTTTGCAAACAAAGCGTTCAGTGGAGGTTGAATCCCTGACTTTTGACTTGCAGGGAGCCTTTCTTCATATGTTCATCTCAAGTTTTGGAACTCTGACCATGTTTAACATCTGAGATGTATACAGTATACAATATATAAATGACAGAAAATTACAAAAAACATGTTATGTCTCCTTTAAAATTTAGTTAGTCCTAGATTAAAATGACTCTTGAACCATTTAGTCCTGAGTGAAAACTAAAATGACTGTAAACCCAGTTAGTTCTGGGTTAAAAAGGCTCCATCATTAACTAGACCTGGATTAAAATGGTTTAAGAAACAATTAGTCCTGGATTAAAATGATTAGACTCAGTTAGACCTACATTAAAATAACTCTCAATTCAGTTAGGCCGCAGTGAAATTGACCAAAAACATAGTTAGTCCTTAAAATAATTAAAAGCACCAAATTGTGGATTAAAAATGTTTAAGAAACAATTAGTCCTGGATTAAAATGATTAGACACAGTTAAACCCGGATTAAATGACTCTAGACTACATTAGTCCTGGATTAAATGAGTCTTCACAGTCGGTGCTGGTTTAAAATGATCATAGACACAGTTAGTTTTGAGTTAAAATGACACTTAAAACAGTCCTGGATTAAATGACTTTAGATTTATCAAATCTGAGACTGAGTTAGTCCTGGATCAAAATGATTGTAGACTGTAGAAAGAGAGGAGCCGTTTAACCCTGTAGTTAGTCCAGGTTAAAGCTATAATATGTAATTATTCCACATTAAAATGTCTAAAAACAACTAGACCTATGTTATATATGTTGTTGAGTTGTGTACTTACATTATCCCAAATGTTTCCAACAAGTTTCAAACCCAGAGAAATCTGTAATTTAATCAAAGTAACGGACCGTTTCATTTGGTTGTCTGTCGATGGCGTCATACCTCCTCTACCAAAGAGTAAACACGCACAAGATGCATACGGCGGCGCTGTGTTTGTCCACTACAATGGCGTCTACCAAAGAGTAACTTACACACATACAAGATAATACATCGGCGTTGTGGTTGTTCCACACAAACTGTTATAAATGGACTTTCATTCAGTTTTAAGCCACATTTTCATGATAAATTTAGGTGGTTTTTAACTATATCTTTTAGCCAGAAGAAGGATTTTAGTCATTGGACGTCTGGATCTTAAGTTATCAGAGAAATAAACTGGACAAACGTTAGCAGCAGCTCGGCTAACAGCCTGTACCGGACGTCTGGTGGTCACCGTACATCGTCGGAGAAACACTGATTTTTTAGGTGAAACAGCTTTATTCAGTGTTTTTACCTGTAATCTCCGGGTCCGATTGTTCTGGAGAGGAGTAAAAACATCCCGAATGATGAACACTGGAGTAATCCTATCCCGGTGAAGCTGGTTATTTAACACATGGATGTATGAAGAGAACTGGATACAGCGTCGGAGGCGGGGCCCCGTTCATTCCTATGAAAGTTGCTCAGTGGCGCATGAAGCAATAAAAAAAAAAAAAATCGACTTCCTGGTACGAAAGCACCCGGATCTTCCGAATTGTGCGGCCCATAGAGCATGCACACTAGTGACTTTCGCTCGTTCTCTTTATACATCCATGATTTAACAACGAAGACAACAACTCCCATGATCCCTTGCTACTTCACACCGTCCTCACACAGAGAGCGGCTGAAATTACATACTGTGTGTTTAAAGGGCTCCCCTCATACAGTGTAACACTGAGCTGGTGCTTTATGAGTCAGTCAGATCCTTTAATGGTTCTTACAGTGTCAAGTCTTCACTGTTTACTATAATATTAACTAGTAGTTTAATGTTTCCTGTTCCTGTCTTCTAGTTCAGAGCTGTCAGTCACTCAGTTGGACTCAGTGTTCTGCAGGACTCTACAGTTTTTCATCACCGTGGGACCAAACCTCTCTAATTTCACATTTTAATTACAATAGAGAAGCAGAGACGAGCTGCAGAATACCAAACAGCCTCCTCCTCCTCCTCCTCTGCGTGGAGCTGCAGTTCATCCATCCACACGTTGAAGAATAGCATTAATAACAGTGCGTTTCCCTGCAGCGCTGCTCCGTCAGGGAGTCTGCTCAAACAGCTGGGAGGCACAAAACTTTAATCAATACAATTACTACAGAAACCACCCAGCTACACTTCCTCCACCACTGTGTACGTTTAATTTGTACTCACATTTATCTTAAACACACTCTGGGAATTCTGCAGTATGTAAATAACCTCTCTTCAGTCTGAGGCAAAGAACAAGAGCAGGTAGTACCACATAGTTTCACTCTGTTTGTTTAGTGTATTATCAGCATTATTCTCTTTAACTCGGGGGGTCTGAGTCTGATTCTTTGCAGTCTGACAGTCTAAACACACACAAGGATTGAAATCCAGCATCCAGGATGACATGAACACTGAAACAAAACAGCGAAATGGCACTTCAAATAAAACTACAAATTAGAGCGTGAAAGTTAATTCTTGAACTTGGTAACAGCAGTTTGACTAAATAATGTTTGTAATTTTTTTTAAAAAGTGTCTATATGTGAATATGTGTTTCACCTGTGGTATAGGGGAACTTGCTTTCACATGTGATCTCTTACATTTCAGATTAACATGTGCCCACATCATTTGAAAAAAGCTCATGTTCACATACTTGCTTTTTGGCAGCAGAAGTTTCAGAGACAGATATGTCAAACCTCAGGTAAAGCAAAGGGAAAGTGAGAGGTTTTTGTGTGATTTGAATGAGTTGACTCATTAAAGATTCTACATTCTGGTATACAGTCTTCAGAGACAGGTGCGTCTGAAAGATAAGAAAAGATCCCGCAGACTGTCTGAAGCTTCGATTGGCTCTGAACAAAAAGTACCAAACTCTCCCAGGAGCTTGTTAATGGAAGAGAGTGTTTGGCAGAAGACGTCTGGTCGTAAGTGTGTGTGTTCCTGCAGAGACTGTTAACCTCTGAGCATTAGCAGAATAATGCGGCTGTGTGGAGGGTTTGACACAATAATGGTGCTCAGTCTTCTGACGGATGATGCGAGCTGTGTAATGGTCTCTGAAGAGGCCGAGGACGAAGCAATTAGTCAGAGCTGAACAGATGCTCTCTGCTTTTACAGGAGACGCCGCAACAGACGCCACGATGCAGGAAGACAGGAAGACATGTAGATGAAGGAGAGGAGGAGGAGGAGCGGAGGGAGCGACAGAACAGAGAGAAAGAAACAAAAGAAATGCAAGACAGACTCTAGTGTGGCTGTGCTTATAGGCACAAGGCTGATCGTAAGCAGGTATAATGTTTATCATGTCCACCATCTTACACTGAACAAAAATATAAATGCACACATGTTTTTGCTCCCATTTTTTATGAGTTGAAATGAAAGATCTAAGACTTTTTCTATGCAAACAAAAGGCTTATTTCTCTCAAATTTTGTTTGCAAATTTGTTTAAATCCGTGTTAGTGAGCACTTCTCCTTTGCCAAGATAATGCATCAACCTGACAGGTGTGGCATATCAAGATGCTGATTAAACAGCATGATTACTGCACAGGTGTGCAGCCACTCTAAAATGTGCAGTTTTATCACACAACATAATGCCACAGATGTCACAAATTTTGAGGGAGCGTGCAATTGGCATGCCGACTGCAGGAATGTCCAGCAGAGCTGTTGCCCATGAAGTGAATATTCTTTTCACTACCATAAGCCGTCTCCAATGTCAGGACCTCCACATCTGGCTTCTTCACCTGCAAAATTGTCTGAGACCAGCCACCCAGACAAATGATGCATCTGTTGGTTTGCATAACCAAAGAAACTATCAGAAACTGTCTCAGGGAAGCTCATCTGCATGCTTGTTGTCCTCACCAGGGTCTTGACCTGACTGCAAGTTTTTGACATAACCAACTTGAGTGGACAAAGTTTCACCCTTGATGGTGAAATGTTCTCTTCACGGATGAATACTGGTTTTCACTGTACCAGGCAGATGCCAGACAGTGTGTATGGTGTCCAAGCGAGCGAGCGGTTTGATGATGTCAATGTAGTGAACCCCATGGAGGTGGTGGGGTTATGGTATGGGCAGGCATAAGCTATGGACAGTGAACACAGGTGCATTCTGAGGCCCATTGTCATGCCATTCATTCATTCATCGCCATCACCTCATGTTGCAGTATGATAATGCACGGCTGCATGTTGCAAGGATCTGTACACAATTCCTGAAAACATCCCAGTTCTTGCATGGCCCGCACACTCACCAGACATGTCAGACATTGTTGAGAATGTTTGGGATGATCTTGATCGTTGTGTATGACAGCGTGTTCCAGTTCCTGCCAATATCCAGCAACTTCACACATTCCAACATTCCACAGGCCACAACAACCTAATCAACTCCATGCGAAGGAGATGTTTTGCCCTACATGAGGCAAACGGTGGTCATACCAGATACTGACTGGTTTTCTGCTCCCCCTCCCAATAAAAAAACGCATATCTGTAGCCCTAGTCATGTGAAATCCATAGTTCAGTGCCTACTGAATGTCTTTTTTCAAGATAAAACTCATTTTATGGTGGCATTTTATTGTGACTAGTCCAATGCACACCTGTGCAATAATCATGCTGTTTAATCAGCTTCTTGATATGCAACACCTGTCAGGTGGGTGGAATATCTTGGCAAAACATGGATTTTAAACAAATTTGTGACCAAAATTTGAGAGAAATAAGCTTTTTGTGCGCATATTAAAAGTCTTATATCTTTTATTTCAATGGAAAATGGGAGCAAAAACAAAAATGTTGCATTAAAAATGTTTTATCAAAAATGTCCTCACTTTCCACAGCAGGGCTTTGAGCTAAATGCTAACATCGGCATGCTAACATGCTGATATTAAGCAAATATAATATTTTAGCTTTAGCTTTAGTATAACGTTTATGATGTTTGTCACAAACCGAGCCACACGGTCATGACAAAGAAGGGTGACGCACACAACAAAGCCAATTAGTAACCAATTTATTCAGAAAAAGAAAGTAAGCTAAGAGAAAAACCCAACCTAACAATGGCATGTGTAGTCCATGAGATCAGTAGTGTAGGTGAGTGCATGAGTGGAACAGTGTGTGAATGTAGTGTTGTATGGTGCAAAAAAACAAGTCCATTATCAACCCAAAAGCCAAAAGGTGTCTCAGGGAGGAGAGCACACCAGCAACTGCACTACAAAGGGTTTTTGAAGAGCCCCAGGTGTTGCCAGTGTTCCTGATGATGCTGCCACACCCACCTCCAGTACCTGCAGAAACAACAGAGAGAAGCCACACAAACTGAAGCCACAGGCAGACTGAGAGGGTCGTAACAATGTTCAACCTTTTAGTTTAGCATGTTAGCGTGCCAAAATTTTCTAATTAGCAGTAAACACAAAGTGCATCTGAGGGTGGCGCTAGATGAAAAGTCAGAGGATCAAAGTTATCACAATTCAGCCTGAGGAGAACATGAATGTGTGAACCAAGTTTCACAGCGATCCATCCAATAGATGTTGAGATATTTCAGTGATGAACCACATCTGTCAACTTTATGATGACGCTAGAGGAAAAGTCAGAGGATGACCAAAGTTGTTAGGATTCTTCTTCTGGGGAACATGAATATCTGCACAAAATTTTATGTCAATCCATCAAATAGTTGTTGAGATATTTCAGTCTGAACCAAAGTGGTGAACTGATTGACTGACATCGCCATCCACAGAGCCGAGCAGTAAGCATGGCTAAAAATAAAGGGTGATGAGCAGAAAATAAACTGGACATATGAATGCAGAGAAAGAAAAACAGGAAAAAGGAAAGAAAGAAAGGTGTTCTGTTGTGTCATAACTATTACATATGAAAAACAAATGTATCCGCTGGAAGAAGTTATTTTGGGAATGTTCAAGATTGTTTTGAACAATTTATTTGAACTTACCAGACTCACACTTTCTGTGTTTGTACTGTATCTTCGTCAGGACCATTTAAATAATTTAGTTATGTGAGAAACATTTTAGAAAATTAGTATATTTTTAGAACTTGAGGACATTTTCTCACATCTTTGTCTAGACTGTCCTGTTATCTTACCTGCCCCAATTCACCCTCTCAGAATCTTCTGACCTTTTAAAGCCTAATCAATGATGAAAATAATTAGCTGAAAGCGTAGTTCCAACAGAAGACAAACCTGCATGTCTTTCTAAGCAGCAGTAACATTAACTGAAGACGGAGCTCCTCTGCCACTGGTCACACGGCTCCAAGGAAGCTAAAACATTGTGAGCTGAATCTGAAAACTCCTTCCTCCAGAGTTTTGCTGCTGTCACAGACTGTTACAGTGTTCACCGTCTCCCCCGAGCTGCCGCCCCCTTCAGCGCTGAAACACTGCTCTGTTCTGCATTTTATAGTTTCCATGGTGAAGCAAGGTGTCAGCCGATAACAGAAGAGATCAGCACTGTGCCGAGTTTGGTTTGTTTACGGCCCTGAGGGACACATGAAAGAGGAGACAGGGAGGAAAGAAACGTCAGAATCAGCATCAGCATCTCTGCATGGCGGCAAAGTGTCGGCTGGAAATCACCAGCGGCCCCTAGGCAAACTGCACACACTGTTTTAGCTACGACTGGTAAGTTGGTGAACTCTCCAGGCAACCGTTGCTGCTGAGCTGCAAACGTCCAGTCAGCTGCTGAAATTGGGGAGCAGATTCTTGTCATTATCAGCAGATTAACTGCAGTCCCAAAACACACAGGAGCTCTGCTAAAACCTGTTTCCTCAACCTGCACGTAACTCTGTATGTATTATATAATACTCTGTATTGTACTGATTCTTATGGTTATATTCTTAGTAAATTGTTAAACTTTCAGTGTTTTCTTTTAGTATTCCTGTAAAATTAAGATGAAACCCTTGTAAAAAGGATTTTAAAAAGACAGATTTTCGTGATGACTTGTGGTATTTAGCCATGCAGATAGATATTTGTCCAGGTTTACAGATATCTAAGGCTGTGTGTGTGTGTTTGTGTGTGTGTGTGTGGGGGGGGGATATATTTCATTGTGCCACTTTTCGATATGTAGTTAACCTGTTAACTTACGTTCGGGAGCAGAACCACACCTCTAATCACCTGCCAAGCCTACTTATGCCGGGTCAACCCATCCTACCCTGTTTCTCTCAGATTTCTCGTCCCACCCTCCCTTTCCTTTCCCTTCATCCTTCCATCCTCCTACCTCATCCCCACCCTCATCCCTTCATCCCCTCATCCCTTCATCCCTTCCTTCCTATTCAATCCGGTGCATACCTCTCCCATGTCTAATTCTAGGCACTGTCTGGTGGCCAGTGATCAGCTCGGGTGGATATATATGCCTGAGAAGGAACCCCCAGGTCTTCAATACATTCTCCCAGACCAGCCTAACAGATGACATCTCCCTCTAGCTGACCCACATCCATTCATCTGTTCTCAACATTCAATAACTCCTGTATTCCATTAAACCTTTAAACGACATATTGTTGTGGCGTGGTTCTTGCTAGTGAAGTGACAGGTTACTCCTCAGGGTAGCACGCTAACAGGACCTGCTATCTGTTTCTTTTTTTTAGCACATTTACAGTCTAAAAGTTTTCTTTAGTGTTGTGAGCTCACGTAAGAGTGAAATACAGGAGAAAAACAATAGAGTTTGATGCTACACAGGTTGGCTGTTAGTGAGAATTATCCGCATCGTTTGATGTCTTTGTCTAATGAGATTGGTTTGGAGGAAACTCAGAAACTGTGTTTTTGCTGCAGAGAATCAAAGATAAATTGACTGTAAGTCCGTCTCTGTTTGCAGTTTTGCTCTGATGTGATGTTTCCCCGCTGTGAGCTAATTAACCAACGAGCTCATCAGAAGAGCCGATGAAACGAGTCCTCACACAACAGATTTAAATCATCACATCAGGACCAAGTCTCTACAAAATGTTCAACTATCTTATTGTGTTCTTCTCCACCTCCACCTTCTCCTCCTCCATGTTTGAACTCTTATTGTTCCTCCATGTAACATTTCCTTCTGCTCCGTCCTGTAATCTTTATCTCCTCCTCCTCCTCCTCCACCTCCTACATTTCATCGTTTTCTCCTCCTGTAATTTCCTCCTCTGCAATGAAACAAAGCTAATCCATCCTCATTGTTGTTCCCATCATGTTGTGTGCGTCACTTTGTTTGTTTCTATTGTGTTTTGTTTAATTAGTTCATAAATCATTCACTCTGAGTCACAGCGTTTGTCTGAAGGAAACAAAAGAAGAATAAAAGACGTCGTTCTGCTCATGAAGTGATCGGTTGAGTCATTTTGGAGGCTTGAAACCAGAGAAAATGGATCAAAGAGTTTGAAACGAATCGCTCATTTTTCTCCATTTTCTTCTCACAGCAGCGTGTTTGAATGGAAACCACTTTGAGTCAGACCTGGACCCAGTTCAACATTTACTGTCTGAATATCCACTGAGTGTTTGTTTGCTGTTGTACTGTTGTAATTCAAGATTTTGACCTTCAGAATGAGGACATATTGGAAAGTGGTGACATTTTTGGAAAGCAAAGACATTTTTGGAAAGTTAAGACAATTTTGGAAAGTGAGGAATGCTGTGATTGGATATGTATCGGAAGCCGCAGCTGAACTTTAAGTTTAATGCTAATTAGCAAATGTTAGCATGCTAACATGCTAAACTAAGATGATGAGCATGGTAAATATTATACCTACTAAACATCAGCATGTTAGTAAAGCCTCGCGGAGCTGCTGTGGCTGTAGACTCTTTGCCTGATTTAACACTCTCACATGTGTCTACTGGTGTTTTCTCTTTAAACACACTGTGATACTGTGCTTTACTCATGAGCCACCCACATGAAACTGAGATCTTGTACAAACTGATGTGATGTGAAATCCTCTCTGAAGCTGCTGATGTTCATTCAGTATTCAACAAGCACACAGCCAGGTTATTTCTTCCTGCAGATAAAACCAGACGGACTCAGCTGGCTTTCATCAGACTCACAGCTCAGCAGAATCACAGAGCTTGTTAGGGAAGAAAAAGAAAAGAATAAAACATTTACAAGTGATCCTCTGAGTCTACAGGAGTGTGTAATCATTCAACTCTACACTGTGATATGGCTTAAAAGGATGTTAAAGATGACAAATAATGTCTTGATTTCACTTGTAAAAGATGACAGAAATAATTAAGAAATAGTTATTGAAGGTAATGATTGTCACAGCACAGGTAGTACTGACGTCTGCACTCTGATAGGCTCATATGAGATAAACTTGGCAACCAATCAAAGATGACAAATTACTACCTGTGACTGTGACATCATAAACGTAGCAATTTGCTAAACTGCTTTAATCAAGTAAAACACGAACACGGAAAGACACAACAGCAAACAACAAAATGAAACAACAAATCTTATTTGCAACATGGTGTGTGTAAGAACATCTTAACATAGAAAAACTGTCTCCAAGTGTATTTGTGTGTGATTTGTTTCAGTGTTTGTTTCATCTGTTTGTTAAATCCCTCTTTTTCAATTGTAAGAATGAACGCAAGAATTTACCCATTACAACACGTCCCTCCTTTTTTCAAATATTATTTTTTAATCTACTGTTTGATTTACAGAATAAATTCTACTAAAAAGATGCTCTTGGTAAGATAACACAAATAAAGTAAGGGGTACTCTCTTTAATAAAGATGTAAACATTTTATCTATCATATTAGGTATGTATCAATAAACAACATAGAGTTTTAATTAGGGTAATGCTTTAATAACAGAAAGATATACATAGTATTTCTATTTTTTCTGTATTAATGGAACATTATGCAACTATTTTACCTTAAAACAACAGCTTCAAAATCATTTTGATGGTACACTGACTTGTAATAGGGAGGGTGAGGGTACCGTCTTAGTTCTGTTGATAACTTTATAGTTATATATTGGCGAGATAACAAGTGATTATAATTCACCAAAGGCCTCATCAGACAAGCCAGCTGTCACTTATAAGCTGAACACCCATCCGCATATACTCATAGAAATGTTTTCATCTGCAGTAACAACATGGCTCTGATAAGGCTGATATCTGAAAGTACAAACATCTATTAGTGTCCTTTAATTACCAATTGTGGCAGCAGAGGTTGCTGTTGCTGCAGAAGTTGCATTGACTTGCTTTAACATTATTACTGACAATGCTGGGACATCAACCTTTTCCCTCACTCACACTGTGGGGACAAAAATGTACTCTAACACTTGCATCGTGGGTACTCATCTCACATTTGGTGACAAAAACCTGGTAATTTACAGTATTTTTGTTCATTTTAGGGTTAAAACTTGATTTAGGGATGAATAGAACACAAAGCAACGTCCTTCTAAATACTCCAAGTTTGTGTGTTCTCAGTGTGTTATTATTCCTCATTACCAGTGACACCAGTCTGCCTCTGGGCTGCAGGTTACTGATGCCAGTTTGTGTCTTAATAACATCAAGACGCAACAGATCGATTGATTTTGGCTCGATTGATTGAGTGGGGAAGAGAGAGAGGACGGCAGTTAAACATTAACTCAGCGGCGTTACATATCGACTCCCTCTGTGGAGGTCAGTTTGTTTTCCTGCAGTCGCACAGAGTCAGGAGTTAACTGCAGACTCACAAAATTCAATCAGGAATTGATTTTAGTGCCAAGGTCACATGACAGCAGCCATTATATGAATAATTATATGAAGGCTGTTCAGCTACAAGACTGTGAGAAACTGTTGCTGAAGTCCAGTTGCAGTTGATCTCTTGTTCTCTGTCCTCTCTTGTCAGGTGGATATCAGCTCAGCTCTCAGTACTTTCATTCCGTTCCTGTCAATACTTTTAGATATCAGCCTTATTTGACTTTTTACTAATTGCTGTTATCTGTATCAGAGCTGTGTTTAGTTACTGCTGATGTAAAACCAACATTTCCTGCTGCTGCTTCCCATTAAGCTTTGCACCAGAAAACCAGTAGAAATCAAGTAATTGTGATGCATGTACAGTGTTTTTATCATTGAGCTAGCTTAGCCTCGTTAGCAATGCTATTCTTAAATTTAAATTGGTTAACACAACAATGAATGGACATATTAACACACTGTGTGTATCCGTGAGGTTCAGCAAATGTTGTTGTTGTTGTTACATTTATCTTCTCATAAAATATTTGTAAAGCAGATTTTTTTTTAAATTTTGAAACATCTATTTTTTACATACATGCTTACTAGCTGGCAATCGTCTTCTTTGCGTTTGTTGGCACATTGCTGCGTTTCTTGGTGCATTAATGTCATCACCTGTTGATCACATTCATTCATAAATGTCCTTCCCTTGCATGTGCACGAGGCAAACAAAACAGAACTCACTCAGAAAAACACGTTTTTCTTAACTTGATTTCTAATATAAAAAATGTGACCGACAGTAACTCTCCATTAAAACAACTTTAATCTAAACACATTTTACTTCTCATTTTAAGGGGTTAATTGAAAGGTTTCTGGCCACAGGATCATAACAAAAATAATAGTTCTAATTATTTTTACAAAATTCAATTGAGCACCTTTAAATTACAAAAAGTCTAATTGAAGGTCATTGGTCTTTCAGTGGACTTTGGATACATTTAACAGTTTGTGGTTTACTCTCAGGGGGATTCAGGTTGTAATTGTAAAGGTGTGCAGCTGCTTTTTCAGGTAAATTAAACTCATAATGAAAGCAGGAAGGTGCCCTCTGTTCAGTGATTTAATGTGGCAGCCAGCGAAGGTCCCCAAGCGTCTCACACACTCACAAATACATTCAAACAGGCGTTTATACACACTGGCACCAAGACAAATTGGCAATTTCTCCCGCAGGCTAATCACAGTGGCTGGGGTCACAGCAGTTTGTATGAGTTTAATTAAAGAGTAGAAGAAGAGGTGAGTAACTGGACGGTGTTAATTTTCATTGAGGGCAACGAGGCAGACGGAGCTGCCGATGTGGATCTTTGTTTAGAGACAGGATGAGTTATTATCCCTCATTACCAACACTGTCGCGGGTTTTAACCAGTGACTGAAGTCCAACGACTGGTTTTGTAGAGTAGAAGAAGAGTTTGTAAGTTCAATCTTACAAACAGTTTAGCCTTAACTTCAACCTATTTGATGCAAATGTTGTGATCAGCTGGCACATCTGGTTTTTATTAGCTGTTGTTTCACACCTGAACCTGCTCCTGATGATGACACTAAACCCCTAAAACCAAAAGCTTGAAACTGTAAGTATACATGTGTATTTTTATATATAATAATAATAATTTTATATCTATTGTGTCTTCTCTCAAATTGAGTCTTTGTACATCATGAACACTGCTGGATGATGCTGTGCGTATGCCATGTGTGGACTGTGTCTGGGATTGCCACTGATTGCTTCTTTCTTTCTTATTATGTATGTTTTTTTTATTTCTTTTGTTAGAGTGTATGTTTTCTATTGTGTTAAGTTTTGTGCACACACTACAAACCACTGTCCTCCTGGCATAATAATGAATCTATATTTTGGATCATTTTGGTCTTTATTGAAAGAGACATGCAACAAATGTCCCCAACTGTGATCAAACCTGAGACATTTCAATTATGAGGTTTGTGTTTTAATATGCCACCAGAATGTCCCTCTGTCCTTTTTTTTAAGTAATTCTTCTGTTATGCGTCCTAACGTTGGTGAATGTCCTGGTTAAATGGTTTCTTGCACATTATTTCACAACGTAACTCTCCCTAAATCCTCCCTAAAAACTACAGACCAAAATTTTTGACTGCACCTACTGCAAAATGGATGCTTGTTTCTAAGAGAAGCAATGCAAGGAGATCTGTTGTTATCCACATCTTTACAATTCGATAAGCACTTCTTTAAAAGACCTTTTTCTTCTTATCCAGCCAAAGTAAAACAAACAAAGGAGCTCTCCTTGCTGTCAAGAAGTCGCCATCTTGTTTTGCATGCATGTGTGGGTCAGGTCTTTATGATTTTATTATATATAGAACCATGTGTACGACCATGTCAGTATAGAGATATAAACACACCTGAACAAATCCCAGGTAAAAACTCATCGTCTTCACCAACCGATGATCAAGACATGAATATAAATGTTTAAATATAATATAAACAGTCTGTAGGTAGTCAGCTACTTAGCTGGACTTGCAGCTTATATTAGAGTAGACAACCATTGTTTAATCCATCTCTTACACCCTTTAGTTTTGGAAGGACTAAAAGCTGGCAGGGGAAAGTTAAACTCTGCCCTGTTCTGAGATATAAACACCTGCAGCCTTCTGATGATTTGCAGCATCAGACCTGACAGACACAATAAAACTGACGCACCATAAAAGCTTAATTTTCTTCACAACCCACTCTTCAGTGTCAGCCCAAAGCAAACTAATAACACTCTGGAGACATTTGATTGATTTGTCGGAGAAGGACACTATTTCATTTAACAACAACAGAAGGCTTTCTAGCCTGTGTTTGGATCAGACAGATGCTGCTGAAACTGACTGAAAATTGAAAACTGTGGCCTTCAGGATGTTTACTGAGCATCAGGCATCCAGACAGCCTCTATGGAAGACCTTTTCTGCCAGGAAAATAAAGAACATTAAATGTTAAGAATGACAAAAATAAAAATATCAGAAACTAATCAGTTAAATTAAAAAGTCAGACATGAAGTTTCAAAAAACTCATGGAGTTTAAACATTAACATTAGCTAGCCAGCTACAGCTGATAAATTCTGTTAGCTCAAAACTTTAAGAGTCAAAATGTTTGATTAAAAGACTTTAAAGTAAAGATTAAGAGAAATTAAGTAACGATTATGAGACAGGAAGTCAAAATTGATTTTTGTGACATATTGAGTAAGAATAATACCTTTTAAAGTCAAGATCATCTTGGAAACCAATTCAAAATATGATAAGAAAAAAGAGAGATTTAGTTTCTCTTAATGTTGACTTCAAAGACAAAATAACAATTACTAAGTCAAAATTATGAAATTCAATATTCCTACTTATTTAATTATATTTTTGGTTTCAGGTCTTATTTTTGTACTTGCCATGAGTATTTAATTTTTTTTATCATTCTTCACTTTCCTTTCTTTTTTAATTTTGCTTTTCCAGGCAGAAATGGACTTCCATACACTTCCTTTCAACCTGGACTGAAGTCAGACTCCATCAGTGACTTTGCTGTCGGGCAGGAAACATAAAAACAGATGTGGGGGTGTAAATAAGAGCTGATGTCAGGGCTTTTATTTCTTACAGGAGGTGGTGGCCTTGTGTTTTACTGCTTCTCAGGAATCACACAGCAAGCTTTCATTTGAGTTTAACTCAGTTCCTCTTTGGAGACGAAAGTTCATCATCCCACTGACTCTTAACTCTTACATTATTCAGAGGTGGAAAGTAACTAAGTACAGTTACTCAAGCACTGTACTTAAATTTTGAGGTATTTGTACTTTACTTGAGTATGTCCATGTGATGCTACTTTATACTTCCACTCCACTACATTTCAGAGGGAAATATTGTACTTTCTACTCCATGTCATGTGTGAGCATGAGTGAAGCAGGTGGACCCAAATGCAGTAGACAGCAGGCAGGCAGGATCAGATGCGTGATATTTAATGATAAACACCAAACACTGAGACACGGGAACAGGGAACACTGACTATAACAGCTGATGACTCAACAAAGACTGAACTCAAAACTGGACTATAAATACACAAATCTCACCTGCACAATTTGTTTCTTCTCTTTTGTTGCTCTGTTTATGCTGCTTTGTTTTGCTGTGCAAATAAAATAAATACATTAAAAAAGTTATTGTAAAATCACTTCAACCCTTGATAATATTTCATGTGTTAGTGAAGTAAATATTGATTGTGGTTGTAACGTGTTCTTGTGGACAGTAGCAGGTAGTTTGTTGGTTTAGACAGCAGGTGGTGATGCTGCATCAACAATGAGCTGAGACTCAAACATACAGTGTATTTTTGTCTCCCAGGGAGATTAACTGGGTTCAAACCTGTGACATGAACACAACTCAAATAAATCTACATAAATATCAGCTGTGAAACAGGAAGCTTTGACATTTTATTAACCTCTTCTTATTCAGTTTCCACCTATTTCCCCTTAAGTAGCTTTATGATTGTAAAACTGCTGCAGTTGGATCAGATTCAGTGTTGAAGTACAACACCAAACCATTATCTTTGTTTTCTTTATTTCCACTGGTCCATTTACTCAAAGACTGTTCTTTACTACAATAATCAGGTACTTGTACTTTACCTGAATACACACATTTTAATGTTACTTTATACTTTTTACTCCATTACATTTATTAAACTTATTTTTACTTTTCAGATTTAGATTTTACAAATAGAGAACTTTAACTTGTAATGGAGTTTTTTTTACACTGTAGTACTGATACTGTTGAGTAAATGATCTGAATACTTCCTCCACCTTTGTTTATTTCACAGAAGAATCTCCATGTTAGATTGTTAGATTTGAGGTTTAAAGGTGTAATGTGTTAAATTTGCCACCTGATCCAAACAAATAGGGAATGGCATATCATATTTGTTTATTATCACATATTTTTATTTGTAAAAGTAATATAAACAAAACACATTTTTTATGATAATCACTGGGATAGAAAAGACTGACTTATTTCTCTTGACAGCAGAAATGTGTGCTTAACATCTAAACTGACAACACAGACGCAGCTACATCGCATCACAGTAACGTGTCACTGTTGAAACTTTTAAAGATCCCCTCCAGACATGTATTAAGACATATAAAAATATTCATCTTAGAACAATATGGTGTGTTTGATTTGGTTTTTCCACAAACAAAAGTGGAATTATCATGTTAAAATCCTTAAAATGGCATCTACTCCTTCTCCCTCATTTAAAATTCCAGAGTCTATGAATATGTAATAATATTTCATTTCAAAAGTTTAACTATTTCACAGAAGATGTCTCCTCCTTACGTGTTGTGGTGGAAATCTGAAAATAAAAAGCTGACAAAGACCAAGTTGTCTTTTTGTCCTTTAATGAAAAACCTTGCAAGGGATCAAAACAGAGTGTAATTACAGTCTGATGTCAGTTACAAAGTGTACATACTTTTTATAGACGAGTAGTGTGGGAAACAGGCAACAGTATCAGGATGTGTGTGGGTCCAGTGCCAGATTTCATCAAAGCTGTCAGACACTCTGGAAAATAACTGTAGCATGTCGGAGATGAAACTACTTCTACCTGTTTGGATCCAGACAGTGAACAAAACCAAAGATGAGCATAGACCAAATGGTTATGTTTGAGGTTACACAATATGAGTTTTTCCAAAGTGCAAAGTCTGGTGTAGAGAATACGAAATGTGTTTTTTTCCGTTACAGTGTAAAGTCCATTCTCAGTGTTTGTGCACTGGAGGCTTCAAGTTTCCACATCACACTTGTTTAAATTGAATATTGGACCAGGATTGGCTCCAAATTTGTTTGTGATGTCACGAATTATCCTTGTATGCCTGCCCTTTAAGATTGGATTTTCAGTGAGCTCAGAGAAACTTTCCACTTTCAGCAAATGAACAAGAAAACAAACTCTGCACATACATCATTCTGCACAGTGAAGCTCAAACATCCAACTGAAGGAACAAGAGGAAAAAGCTTCTTAGCAATAACTTACCTTTTACTTAGCTGTTTACTTATTGCACACAGTAGGCTGCCTGGTCAATGCACAGAAATGGGAAAGACACCCTCCTCGGCTGAGTGTGGTGTCACATATTGCCACTTCCTGTACCCATCATTTCAAATTAAAAGCCCTCTGTGCACTTTTGCAGCCAGGCAGAAAGCTGTGTGTTGTGTCTGTGTGTGATAGAGAAAATCATTTTTAAGTCATTTAGATGGAAAATGAGTGCATTTTAGCATTTAACAGAGACAGTTGCTAAAAGGCTCCAAATAAATTTAAAAGTAGCTTAATTTGTTACTAGGTACTTTTTGAAAAAAAAAAAGAAGTTGCCAGAGTAGTCTGAAAAGTTGCTAAATCTAGCAAATTTTTTAACAAAATTGTTAAGTTGGCATTAATGGCAATGGCCAGTAGGGAAACTTGAACACTCGGCCAGTCGACCGATGGTGTAACTCCAATCAGTGATGCCAACTTACCAATTTTGTTTCTAGATTTAGCAACATTTCAGACTATGCTGGCAATGTTTTTTTCAAAAAGTTTTTGTGTTTATATTACTTTTACAAATAAAAATATGTGATAACAAACACATCTAAACTAACAAATTTTAAATCATATTTTTCACAGAGATGGCCAGTCAATTTGACTAATATCATTGTGTATTTTACATAATAAAAAGAACAATGCAATTTTACATCATCATTACATAATGACATCATGACGCAATGACATCACAATGTCATTTAGCAATTTTTAGCAACAAAACGACCTGCCTGTAGCAACTTCCCCTGAAAATTAGTTAGCAACATGGACTTCAATCACTCAGCTATCACTATAATCACTATTATTACTATGGTGGAGCTGTTAACAACTCATAGACATCTGAAATGTGACTTGTCATATTATTAATTGTGTCAAATCTTCATCTGAAAAGTAACTAAAGCTGTCAAATAAATGTAGTAGAGTGGAAGTATAAAGTTGCGTCAAATGGAAATACTCAAGTAAAGTACAAGTACCTCACTCCAGACTCAAAACTAAAGGAGACTGAGCTGAAATACTGTTTTTATTACAATGAGGAAGTCTTCATGTCTATGTTTGTATCAAGCCCCCAGGAACAGTGACAGGCTTTGAAGCCAATTTGACATAGTGGCAAACCATGGAAGAAAAAACTTTTGGGTCCAACAAGGGCCCAAAAAGTATTTTTCCAGCATACAATCTTGGGAAAAGGATCGGCTGCGAAATGATGGATACATTTTTTTGAGCGTCACATCCAGCAAAATGACTTGTGTCACTTTCAGCATTTGATCCATTTGGTCTGAAAATATTTGGAAAGTATAGAGGAGCTGCAGGAGTTGCAGGAGTTTAATTTAAAACTTTCACAAGAATGAACAGGGCCCCACCTCTGAACAGTCAGAACAGTCAGAACAGTCAGAAAACTTTTCAGAAAGCTCTTAAATTAAATTCACTGCTGTTACTTTAAATGGTGACTGGTAAAACGTTTATCTCTGTTTGGAGCAGCTGACACACTCACACTGACCATATCTTATCTCAGAACTGTTTTCTATTTTTCACTTTTAAAGGCTTATCAAACTCCTGAACATTGCAGTATTGTATGGAAGATTTAAAATATCTAAATGAAAACAAATCAAAGACATAACTATGTTGAACTACAGTACACATTGTTATATGTATTTCCCTAGAATTATGTATGTATTTACTGTGTCATAATTAAAAGGAAATCAATGGTAAAATTACAAGTATTTAGACTTTTCTCTTTCATTTCTTTCAAATCAAATTACCATTTTCATTTAAAAAAGCTCATCTGCACCTCCTCATGAAAACTATAATGTGGCATGGAAATTCCTGTCCCGATGAAAAATCAATTATTCAGTTCAATTAAACTCAAAAAGCTCAATAATTGTCCTTAGAATATGTTTTATTCAGTTATGACAGTTATTACAGACAATCATTGACACTGTAAATTCCTACCTAAAAAGGCAGTACACATTATAATGTGTATCGTATTTTACTTTATTTCTTTGATTTCTTTTAGTCATTTTGAATCTTCCACGGTACTGCAGCAGGGTGCAAAATTAACTCCTTGTCCACCGGAGTGAATGCTCAAATTTTACCAGTTACTGAATGGATTACCATTGTTTTTTTGGCTGGTGAGTGAAGCAAATTTACCAGACACAGAAGATTTTATATCCTTTCATGTATTTCTACCTCCGTTTTGTATCGATCGAATATCTATTCCTAAGTTTCATATCCCTGTTTATCATTTTGCTAAGTCCCGCTTACTGTGTATTTGTATTGGTTAAACAGCCTGTCAATCAATCCCTCGCAGCCCAGGTAAGTTGTACCTGCTCCGGAGAGTTTCAGGAAGTCAAAAGTCAACGAGTGCATCACTGGTGAAATCTACAGCTGGAAAGTCAGCTTATCGTAGTTAGCGCGGCATAGTTTGGGCAGTGAGAGCCTGCGTGCGTCCATTGAGAAGTAAGTTTCCTTTTTTGTCCGCAGATATGAGTCTAAATTGCTACATTAAGTATCTGTAAAGCTATAGTAATCGTGCTCATGTTAGTGAACAGGGTCAGCTCTGCACTATATGAGCGGATGTATAGGTATATGACTAGGATAAGCAAGCAGCAAGAACTATATTTCATGCAATGTGTAGCAATGCTGTGCTTAGTATTATGGGAATGAAATGGTGATTGTTTCTAGAAGTTTTCAGGTTGCCCGTACGGAGGCACTGTTCGAGTGTGTCATACATAGTAATTTGGCAGATTTAGTATGAACCAAGATGGCGCTGCATAAACATGGCGGTAGATTACGTTCACATAAATACATAAGAGACATTGAATGTCATTCTCATGCTTGAAAACTCACAAAATTTTGACACACATGACGGGTCTTAAAATCTGTAATACTGTATAGGTGGCGGGCATGGGTGTGGCAGAATGGCTAGACAGCGCCCCCTACAATATTTCAACAAAGCAGCCCCAGTAGCAGGCAAAATAGTGGACAAATGAAAGTGATGTTTATCTCCTTCTTGCAATGTCTGAAAACAGCCCAGAGAAAAACTTGGTTTCAGGTTGAGTTGGTTGTGCCTGGTACATGGCATACATTGTAAACAAATCTGATCCACTAAATCTGTATTGTCACTGTGTTTTCTATAGGGAGCAGAAAGGATACATCAATAAAATTGTGAGGGGTAGATGGAAAGGAGGAACAGAGGAAAAGAGGGAGCGAAGAAGGGAGGAACAGCTGGAACAGGAAGCATGAAAACAAGATGGAAAAATTGTGATATTACAGGATTAGGATAGTCACTGTGTTTCACTTGTTTATTTTTTTATTGGGGATCTGCTAGGCTTACAGATCACTTATAAGATTACTTCATTGACAGTTGTGCATTCAGCAGATGGATTTAACAGGAGTTTAATTTTTAATTAATGACTAAATCACATGTATGTATGTAGCCTACTATTAAAATCCTGTGGTTTGTCCTTTTTGCTTTCCCAGAACAACAAAACACACAAGCGTGCACTTTGAGACAAGACCCTCATTTTCAGGCGGTCTCGGTTGACAGCTTTCACACCAGCGTTAACAAACCAATCAAACAAATAAAGACACCACAGTTCACTGAAGCACAACAAACAGATGAGTTGTGAAAGCAGAAGACTAACTGGACCTTGTGGTGAGATTGCTTTGTTGACTATTGTTTAAGATTTAACTTTTATTAACAACATTTAAGCCAGAAAAATGTAAATTTAACATGTACAAACCTGATCCCATAGAAAGCTCTAGAACAGCTACTGACTAGACCTGTGATGAGATGTTTTTAGTGTTGATCCTCATGAGTTTCTTTGACACTTAAATGACTGCAGCCAATCTGGGCTTTTTGTCAAATCAGTCAGATCCAGTAAAAACAGAGAATTACTTTATTCTGGCAGACAGACAGAAACACAACTGTTCTCTTATGATTGTCCTCTGATTTTACCAGAAAGCCAAAATGACAGAGAGTGACCTCCTCAACATTCTGGAACATTTAAAAGATGATGAATTTAAAAAGTTCAAATGGCACCTGAAGTATGAAAGGCTGCGCAACATCCCATCCATTCAAGAGAGCCAGCTGTCAAAGGCAGAGAGGTGGGACACGGTGGATATGACGGTGCAGAAATATGAATTTGCTGGAGCTGTGGAAGTGATCAAGAACATTTTAAAGAAGATCAGCAGGAATGATCTGGTGAGGGAGTTGCCAAACATCAGCTCAGGAGCAGAAGGTCAGTCACAGGAAGAGACAAACATGACATCACATCAGATCTGTGAGGGGAAACAGCTCGTGTCTATATTTTTCATAATTTTAGATACAGTCCAGACAGTAAGTACTTGGACAGTTACATATTTTTCTTACCTCAGGCTCTCTGCTATAACATATTCCATTTAAAATAAAATAATTTATACTGCATTAAAGTCTCAGCTTTGATTAGGTTTGCATCAAAACAGAAACAACTGTGTGGGAGATATAGCCCTTTTAACACATGGTGCATAAATTGCAGGGGTTCAAAAGTAATGAGACAGATACACATGAAGTTGGACTAAATAATCATATAACACAGACATAACTACATGAACCGATGCCCACGGTATATCTAGTAATATCTCCTCCACTGACCAAGAGATGCTGGCAGCTCTGAGACATACAGTACTTCCTGGAGGCTAGTTTCACACTGCAGGTCATTTAGGGTGTCTTTGGATTATTGAAAGATTGTGGGAGCAACTGTGGAAAACATAAATGAACTCTTGTCAGGTGGGCAGTGATGTAATTCTGACGGGTGGTCAATAACCGTCACAAAGTAACTGTTACTGGTTACTATAATCGGCGTTGTGAACCAGAGAGACTTTGAGTTTCGTTATGAATGACAAGAGGGGTAAAAACTAAATGTATTATTTTATTATTTAATATTATTATTTTCTCAGGTAGATTACTCCTGGTGAACATCAATTTCTCTGCCATGTATACACATAACATGTATCTAACAAAAGTGTAGATTTATTACAGAGTGATTTGTCCTTGTATTTAAAGTCTAACTAAAACTGAAACTTACACAAAGTGTCCTGTAGAAATCTAAATAAGTTTCCACCACTTAATATTTTACTGTTTGTTGAATTCAGACACAGGAAAAGTTCTGACTCAGACACGCAGAGCAAAAGAGAACAAAAAGTCAGGACTAACAAATGTCCTCTATAACTAATACTGATAAAGTAAGAAAGGCATGCTTTGAGAATAGGGTCAGTTTAGAGGAGAAATATGATCACTGGCTTGTTGCTTGTACACACAGATTTACAGTAACTAGTACTGTGCGTGTTAACATGTTCCCCAATTACCCACTTAACCTGGTTACATAAGTGCATATAAACACAGTGAAAGATGTTCATTTCTATATTTTATTTTCTCTTTCAGCAGATAGTGGTCTGCAGGAGGTTTCATATATATATAAGATCAGTCTGAGGAGGAAATGTCAACATGCAACTGAAGGAACTGATAAACAAGGAAGTAGAACCCTCCTCAACAGCATCTACACTGAGCTCTTCATCACGGAGCGACAGAGTGAAGAGGTTAATACCCAACATGAGGTGAGCCAGCTTGAGACAGCTTCCAAGATGGAGAACCTCCATGACACTCCAATCAAGTGCCACGATATCTTTAAAGCCTTACCTGACCAACAGAAATATATCCGAGTTGTTCTGACGAACGGCGTTGCTGGCATTGGAAAAACCTTCTCAGTGCAGAAGTTCGCTCTGGACTGGGCAGAGGGCTTGAAAAATCAAGATGTCAGTCTGGTGATTCTGCTTTTGTTCAGGGAGCTGAACTTGATCAAAGATGAGCAGTACAGTCTCCTCATGCTGATCCATGTTTTCCATCCAACATTACAGAATGTCACAGCAGAGAAGCTTGCTGACTGTAAAGTTTTGTTCATCTTTGATGGCCTGGATGAAAGCAGACTTTCACTGGATTTCAAGAACAATGAGGTCGTGACTGATGTCACACAGAAGTCATCAGTCAATGTGCTGTTGACAAACCTCATAGAGGGGAATCTGCTTCCCTTGGCTCTCGTATGGATAACTTCCCGACCTGCAGCAGCCAGTCAGATCCCTCTTACATGTGTTGACAGAGTAACAGAAGTACGAGGTTTCACTGACGCCCAGAAGGAAGAGTACTTCAGGGGGAGATTCTGTGATGAAGAGCTGTCTAGCAGAATCATCTCACACATCAAGACATCCAGGATTCTCAACATCATGTGTTACATCCCAGTCTTCTGCTGGATCACTGCTAGAGTTCTGAAGCAAATGTTGACTACAGACAAGAGAGGAGAGCTGCCCGAGACACTGACTAAGATGTACTCACTCTTCCTGCTACTTCTTTGCTGGACAAAGAGGAAGAAGCACAAGTATGATAAGGGACATGAGATGAGGCCACAGGAGTTGACAGAGGCTGACAGGGAATTTCTTCTGAAGCTGGGGAGACTGGCGTTTGAACATCTGGAGAAAGGAAACATCATGTTCTACCAAAAAGACCTGGAGCAGTGTGGTCTTGATGTCACAGAGACCTCGGTGTTGTCAGGATTTTGTACAGAGATCTTCATAAGAGAGAGTGTGATCTTCCAGGAAACAGTCTACTGCTTTGTTCATCTGAGCATTCAGGAGTTTCTGGCTGCAGTCTACATGTACCACTGTTACACCAGCGGCAACACAGAGGTACTGGATGACTTCCTGGGAAAAGAGTTCGAACACAGGGAATCAGTACTAAACTTTCTCCGCAATGACACTGCAGCTAATTTCAGATATAATGATAGCTCATCCCTGGATGGCTTCCTGAGAAGAGCCATGAAGAAATCTCTCAAAAGTGAAAATGGCTACCTGGACATGTTTGTTCGCTTCCTTCATGGCCTTTCTCTGGAGTCCAACTGGAGACTCTTAGGAGGCCTGCTGGGTCAGACTGAAGACAGTCCAGAGATCATCCAGAGAGCCATCAACAACATGAAGGAGATGAGCACTCATGATATCTCTCCCGACAGAAGCATCAATATCTTCCACTGTCTGATGGAGATGAATGACCGCTCAGTACATCAGGAGATCCAAGAGTTCCTGAAGTCAGAGAACAGATCAGCGAAGACACTTTCTGAGATTCACTGCACAGCTCTGGCCTACATGCTGCAGATGTCAAAGGAAGTTCTGGATGAGTTGGACCTGAAGAAGTACAACACATCAATTGAGGGACGAAAGAGACTAATCCCAGCTGTGAGGAACTGCAGAAAGGCTCAGTAAGTCCAGATGTGATTGGCATTATAAATCAGTGTAGATAAAAAGTTTTATCACAACATATATCAGTATTTTACTTTACTTTTACTTTATTTCAGTTATCAGTAATGCAGTAAAGTTACTTTTACATGAGTAGATTCTGCAAATAATATATAATCAGACAGACACTTTTTTACCTCAGTGAATAAGAGTTTAAAATAAGATCTGTATTATTTTTCAAAAGGTGATTACTGAAGTCAGGAAGCGGCTTTCATCATTTTTTTCCTACTGGTTTCGGAGCCATTCATAGAATTCACAGATTCAGTAATGTCAGTTACACAATAATATCTAAAACTTTAGCCTCTGTATGACATTCATTCTCATGAAGTCAACTTTTCATTTTGAAGAGGGAAATGTGTTACATAGTCTTGTTTTCAAGTCTTATGTTCTGTTCATCACAGACAGAAACTCTTAGGTGTTTTTTCTCTTGTTGGTGAAGGGTAGTAGCAGGAAATGCACAGACAATGAATGTATAAGAGCAGAATGATAGAATTCAGACTGTTTAAAGAGATCTTATACATATTGAAGGTCAATGTTATATTTTTAATGCAGATACCCTGATAACATCTTTCTGATGACATCATGTTGAAAATAATTCAGCCTTATTGGTTTGTTAATTGTTTTTGTGTGCAGTTTGTGTCATGCTCATTTAAATATTGAATTACATTAATATTGAATTATGCACAAGTCTTAATATTGTCATGTCATTTGTTTCATTTGTTTTTGTCTTAATCTTCTGAGTTGAACTGAGTAAAAATATCCTGGAGTAAAATTAAAAATAGTGGACAGCAAAAATGGCTTTCTAATTAATTTGGCCTCATGCTAACTTTGTGGAGACAGACACACAGACCAGGGATCAGATCACACAGACAGAATGTGCACATTATGGAAGCCTCAATGTAACTCCATTTTCTCTCCCTTAATCTGCAAGACTAAAGCAAAACAAAGATTAAAAGTCTGCAGGTATGAGGGAGAATGATGACAATTATTGTTTCATTCATGCATGATGAGATACAATTAGCTGAACAAGGAATGCTCTGGTAGCCTACTGGTTAAGATGCATGCCATATAATCACAATGTCTGTGGTTCATTTCCAGCAGTGCAGCCTTTGTTGCATGTCATTCCCTCTCTCTCTCTCTCTCCTCTTTCCCTGTTATCTCTCAACTGTCACTTTCCATTAAAGGAAGAAAATGCCCCTGGAGAAATATTTAAAAAAATTAAAAAAAAGATGTGAAGAGCAAATGTTAATCAACATAGGGAATGTCAAACTGTTTTGTCATCAAATGCATGAAGTAAATGTAAAGTATCCTCTTTCATGATAACATATGTTGTAATAAATGTGTCATGACAGACTTTCTGGCAGTGGACTCTCAAAGACTCACTATGAAATTGTGGCCTCGGCTCTGAAGTCCAACCCCTCCCATCTAAGAGAGCTGGACTTGAGCTGCAACGACCTGCACGATTCAAGAGTGGACATTCTGTCTGCTGGACTGGAGAGTCCAAACTGTAGACTGGAGATTCTGAGGTCAGTTCACTGGCTGCTGCTCTGGTAATTTTTTTCTATATATTCAATTCAAATCCTTCTCTGAAGTGTCACATGTTTGGTTAACACATTTTCAAGATTTCCCTGAGCACAAATCTGTAGAATTTACATTTTTTTATTTGTCTGACTTCCAAAGTTTAAGTTGATATGAGACTTCAGCAGTATAAACTACCAAATACAGGAAGTAGAAGGTCATGTAATAAATAATAAACAGGATTTTAGTCTAACATGTCTGATGTCATATTGATCCTCTAATTACAGATTTGACTGAGTTCAGCAGCATTTTATGAATCAGTGTTGACATTAATGTGTGTCTGAATGTTGTGGTGACATTTGGATGGTGTCTGTAGAAGGCTGAATTGATGATTCACAATAACACAATGACAAAGTCATTCATTTTAGTGAAAATCTCATTAATAAGGACATAGTAATGTTGAACTACATTTAAAACCTATATACATCCAATTGGATTATAAATGGATTTGTTCTTTATTCAGATTGAGTTACTGCACGTTGTCAGAGATCAGCTGTGCTTCTCTGGCCTCAGCTCTGAAGTCCAACCCCACCCATCTGAGAGAGCTGGAACTGAGCTACAATCAGCTGCAGGATGCAGGAGTGAAGCTGCTGTGTGATTTTCTGAAGAGTCCAAACTGTAGACTGGAGACTCTGAGGTCAGTCCACTGGTTGTAGCTTTGGTAGTGTTTTTTTCTATATTTTCAATTCAAATCCTCCACTGAAGTTTCAAATGTTTGGTTTATACATTTCTTGGATTTGCCTGAGAGGATGCATCCTCTCGGCTGGTGACTCAAAAAATTGGGGAGGACAGGAGGAAAACCAACATGGAATCTTACAACAAACCGCATCAAACTATATCATTGTCCCCCACCTGATAAAATCAGAGGGATTTTATATGCCAAATAAAACAATTTGCTTTTAAAAACAAAAACCCCTGAGTGGTGAAAAGGCTGCTTCTTTAAAGACATTTAGCATATACATATTGTTTCTAAACAAAGAAGAGCTCATTTTAGCCGTGCAGTGGTTCAGATGTGTCATTTTACCAACAAAGTGAAATTCAAATTCATAGTATTGCTCTATTGTGACAACAAATTTATGTTCTCATTAAAAACAGACAACATATCACATGATTTACACGTGTTTCCTGTGTATTTTCTTAGTATACAGAAATACATAAAGTACCACAAAGCTTATTATGTGATACAGGAACAGATCAGTGCTGAATACAAGAAAGACTGAACACTAAAAACATTCACAGATCTAAAAATGTAGGTTCACATCAGAAAGTATTAATGCATGTATCAAATACGACTTACACACTCTTATCTATATGTACAATATACAAAATATAATCTACAAAGCTGATATGTTAACACTAGGGGTGTTAACATGAACACAAAACTCACGGTTCTGATCATATCATGGATTTGAGTCACGGATCAGATAATTTTTAGGATCAGCGAAAAAAAGGGGGAGACAAATAAAACTTTGTTTTCCATTTATTCTGTAACACACTTACAGCCAGAAACAGTAAGGAACTTTTGTCCATGGTATTAAATGAAAACAACATTTAAGATGTTGAATGTTTAAATAAAATAAAATAAAATATATAAAATATTTAATGCTCAGTTATTGCAAAATGAGGCATGAAACCTTCCTCTTTTAAACAGTGAATGAAACAGCGTCTGTCCACATCATCAAAACTTGATGATAACAAACATTCACCACTAATGTCAGTTAGCAGCTAGATGCTAATTAGCTGCTCAGCTGCAGCACATTAAACAACAGGTAAACGTAACTCCAAATGTCACTTCGGACCCGTTAGATGCTGGTTTGATCGTTGCTCTTCAAAATCCCTGTTAGTGACATACTGTCTGCCCATGACTTGTACTTACAGCAGTTTGTTTACTTTGTCTTGAATGAGATATTAAATTTTGCAATTAATCCACAGTTCATATGCCTGCTGAACCGTGGGGGGCAATCCATATGGATCACGGATCAACTACAATCCGTTACACCACAAGTTAACACTTGTTATCCTAGTTACTTAAGCTTATTACTCAATATACGGCTCAGTTTAAAAACGAACTAAAGAAACTGAAACTGAAGCAAGCAGCCAGACCTCCCGCACTCATTCACTAATCACACAACATCAACAGGTGACTGAACAACCACTCAATTAAAAACGAAGAGAGAGAGAAGCTGTATCTGACTCACGTTATCTGATGTCTTCTTCTTTCTTTCATGGAGATGAAGTATCCATGTCATAACATCCATTTGTAGCTGTTGGTCATCTCGTTTGTTAGTTAACAGAACTTTATGGCTGCTGTTTAACCAGTCTGATATCATTAGCAACAATGAAAAACAAGCTAACTCTTCTGGTTGTTTCTCCGGTTGCTTCTCTCTCCAGCCTCCCCGGCAGCGTCCTGCTGCTGCTGCACTGCACAATCCAGATAATTTCTCCCGTTAGCTTAACAACAGTCCTTAACAGTCCTTCCATGGATGTATGAAGAGTCCTTCAGGCTGCTACAACAAGCCAGCTGTTGCATTGGCTAACGCAAGGAGCTATCTACTGCTGGATATTGGATATTGGACCAACTCAATGTCAATATTACATTCTGATTGTTGATTGGTTAGGGAGGCCATCCTCCCTTGGAGCGTCATTTTACGTGTCATGGCCAATCACAGATTAGCATGAAAAAAATGAAATACATTGAGTCCAATGTAAGAGATCCCGCCCTGCGGAGGACAGCAGGCACCCGTCCTCCTCTGTCCCCCACTCCACCTCCACCAATTGCGCCCCCCACCACCACCACTTCACACACTGCTCTTTCTCCTCCTGTCGCTGTTGAAGCATTTTAAACAGAATTTCAGTAATGGATTTTTTCCAAAGAGAATGGTTTATTTCAACCAAATATTCTTTTTTATATTTTGATCTCCCTTTTGCCTGTATATGTATATATACACACACACACACACACACACACACACATATATATATATATATGTGTGTGTGTATATGTGTATATATATATATATGTGTGTGTGTATATATGTGTATATATATATATATGTGTGTGTGTATATGTGTGTATATATATATATATATATATATATATATATATATATATATATATATATGTGTGTGTGTGTGTGTGTGTGTGTGTGTGTATATGTATGTATGTATGTATGTATATATGTATATAAATTTCCTTACTTTTTGTGCTAAGTTTATATATATATACATACATATATATATATAAACTTAGCACAAAAAGTAAGGAAATTTGTATTTGGTAGATTATTTCTTTGTTGTAACAATTCTTCTTAGCAATAAATCTTATACCGTTGGAAAGTCTGTTTATTTCCCTTTTTAATGGTGCCACATTTGTAAGGAACATGCATTTGTGGGATGAGCAGCAGAGCTAAGTATGTGGGTTGTGCCCATGAAAAATTTGCCAAATCTTCTCTGCCAATGCCAAACAGCTTATTCTGCCATTGACTCTTCACGGCCTGTCTCTGACATCCCCCGTTATATGGAACTTGGCCTTCACTTTGGAGATGGTACCAGGGCTCACTCCAAATAATACCGCAACTTGGTTTTGCAGAACACCAGCTTGAAGTTGCCTTATCACACGGGCCCTATCCAGATCAATATCCAGTCAAACGTGGCATGCCAATTCTTGAAGCAGACACCTGCTGACCACTGTAGCTGGCCCATGCTCACAGGTGCTGCCAATCAGGTGCCTGATTTGCACATGATTGGCAGCACCTGGGGGTACCAGAAGCTCAAAACAAGAGTCAGTAGCAACAGCAAAATAAGCTGTTCGGCATTGGCAGAGATTTGGCAAATTTTTCATGGGCGCAACCCACATACTCAGCTCTGCTATTCATCCCACAAATGCATGTTCCTTACAAATGTGGCACCATTTAAAAGGGAAATAAACAGGCTTTCCAACGGTATAAGATTTATTGCTAAGAAGAATTGTTACAACAAAGAAATAATCTACCAAACACAAATTTCCTTACTTTTTATGCTAAGTTCATATATATATATATAATATATATATATTTGATACTTATATATTATTTCTTTATTCAGATTGAATGGCTGCAGTTTGTCAGAGATCAGCTGTGCTTCTCTGGTCTCAGCCTCCAACCCCTCCCATCTGAGAGAGGTGGATCTGAGCTACAATCAGCTGCAGGATGCAGGAGTGAAGCTGCTGTGTGATCTTCTGGAGAATCCAGACTGTAGACTGAAGACTGTGAGGTCAGTTCTCTGACATCTGTTACTATTGTTGATATTAATGGTTAACAACTGAACATAGTTTATGTATATAGCTTAAACAACTTATATCTATTAAGTTAACTTTCTTTTTTCCATATTTTCATTTTTCACCGTACAAAGTTTAGTCTGTAGCCATAAAAGATGACTGATTATTAAGGAAATTAAGTGGTGAATTCATAAAGATATTACCATGAATTGCGAATCATTTGTAACCGCTATTTGCCCCGTCTCCAGGTCGTATCACAGTAAATATTGCACTAATGATATGACGGTGCAAACACTCACAAAGTTTTGCAGCTGAGTGCAATTTGCCCTTGTTTTGGATCTCATTGAGTGAGCTTAGCGGTTTACAATGTTTCAGGCTTTCCTCCACATTTCAGCACATAGATTGGTCTATAATGAAAACTGCAGAGAACACAAATGCCTCACATTGCATGTCTTTAATTAGCAGAAGGGTGCACAGAGCTCTCCAAAATCACAAACCAACTTTAATGTATTCTTCTTTTACTTCTCTAGTATTTTTAATCTATATGATCTACTGAAATGTCCATCAAAATAGGCTACAGCTAGTGACTCAGGCAGGTCTGAAACATGTTAGATTAATGTCTTAATCTCATAATAAGGTGTCACTGAATGTATCCTGGATTTCGCAGAAACATCAGTACTAATGTTCTGTTTGTTGCCCACAGCTGGCTGTGTGTCACAGCTGGCTACAGCTTCACACAGCAGCTGAAATAATAAGTGTGTCTCCAAACTGAGAAAGAGGCTGTGTGCATTTATACATGCGGCACAGCAGGGGTAACTTCATTAACACTGGATTGGTCAGGATCTGACGTTAATTGATGTTTTGTGCTCTGCTAAACATCTGCACAGGTCAGTTTTTATTTTAGTCCCAGTCCAGCCCTAATAACTATAGCAATTTTGGCCAAGACCAGCCCCCCACGATCAGTCGAACACCACCCACCAGTACGCCATCCTTGCGGTCCCTTGTACTATAGTACAGTGTGTACTGTACTATACCCCTAAACTACTATAAAGCTGAGTAGTATGTGACGTGGACAAATGTACAAGTGCAAGTGGACTAGTGTACTCATTCACTCTTGACTGACTCCCTGGTGATCCGAGGTAGCTCTATTGGTGAACACCTTCACCACAGGGTTTTAGCATTAACTGTAGTTAAGAGAGTTTAAGGTTTTTTTATACAAAATATATGAAGTGATATGGCGTATCATTATAAACTAAACTACACAGGAGCAGCTACATAAATTAAAATTATGTTAAAATTAACATTCAAATGTTGCTTATAAGGAAATACATCTGTAATAATAATACAAGTATCATGTAACATAGTAGAACTTCGTATAACACAAGAAAAACTTAAAATGCAGGACTTGGAGGATCTGAATAATTCTTCCATCACTGGGACCAGCATGTTGCTGCACTTTGTCTTCCTATCTCACTCTGTCCTGAAAGCAGTTTTTTTCTTATAGGCTAATAGTTGATACTCTCTCATCATTGTCATAATTCTCTTCTCTGTTTTCTAGCAAAGTTTTTTGCTAGTTGTTTCAGGGGGAGCAACAGTTTTTACAAATATTGCTTTACTTTTCCTCTTAGTTTTTTTCTTTTGAAATGTGCTCTGTGACAACTGTTTCACTGTTTGATGTTGTGTTGGATAGCACGTTACCTGGGGAGTTTCTGCGTCCCTATCAACACGTGAGTGGAGTGCTGCCTTGACTCCTCCAGTAAAGGAATACATAATTATGGCCTGAGCCCCAAAGGGGCGAAGACCCTATTGTATTTTGTGTGTTTGTTTCTTTCTTCTTCTTCTTCTTATTCTTTCTTTATTATTACACCACTTCAACCCTTAATTTGACCCCCTAAACATGCTCAAAAACTCACCAAATTTGGCATGCGCATCAGGTCTGGTGAAAAATTTGATAAAATGTTAAAATTATCCCCCAAAGTGCCAAAATGTGCTCTATAGCACCACCTATGTATCTAATATGGCTGCCACAAACTTGCTTAATTTTAATGACACAGGTGTGAGCAAGACAGACATGTCTCACCCTGCAGAAAATTCTCATCCTCACACCGTTGAGATTTGATGTTTCGCCATGACAGAGGAAGTTGCTATAACTTTATTGTAAATGCTCAAGTCTGCACCAAACTTTACATGCTTGATAAGAGTCCTGGCCTGAACATGTCTACATGACAATATTCCATCAGTGATACAAACTGACTGAATAGCGCCCCCTATGAAATTTCAGCGAAGCAGCCCCAGCAGCAGGCAAAATAGTGGACAAAGGAAGTGATGTTTATCTCCTTCTTGCACTGTCTGAAAACAGCCCGGGTCTGAAGACATCTACATTCCCGGGACAGAAGCCCTTCAACTGGGCACGAGGGGCCCGTTCAACGCTGCTTGCAGCTTTAATAATAAATCTATAGCTGCTTGGGGCCCCTTTTAGTTGAAGGCCCAAGGTAGTTGCCAACCTTTGCCTAGTGGTACTTCCACCTCTGCATCTGACACGAGAAACAGAGAGGACAGAAGAGGTGAGGTGAGTCAGGCCCAGTAAGAGATGTGATTGGGCCAGACTAGTGTCATTGTAGAAAATTAACCAATGGGCCACTGCCCCTGCTTTATGGGCCGGTCAAACAAAAAAAAAAAAAAAGACCATTGTGTCAGCCCACCGGGAAAGTGCCCAGTCTGCCAGATGGCCAGTCCACCCCTGGCTGTTACACACAGATTCCAGATTTATATGACTATAGATTTCGCCCTTGATATCAGTCAATATCAGTTCAACATCATGCGGCCTCACAATGCCTCACAAGTTCGAAGATACGAAGAGAGAGAGAGAGAATTAGTGCATTTCAATTAACACCAACTCTGTGAAGATGCTAATAATTTCACTCTAACTGCGTGTGTCCATTAGGGTTGGTCTTTGTGAATTGGACTCTTCTTGCAATGAGACCCTTTTGCATAGAAATGTATGCATATTATCTAATTTACATACGGCACCAAGACACTATTTGCTTGACAGCGCAGTTTGGGGTGCATTTCACCCTTTACAGGTGTTTGTGAATTACACAGTTTCTTTTTGTCTCATTTGCGCAGGTTTAGCAGCTGCAAAAGCTGTGCAGTCCTTTTGTGAATTCGCCCCTGAATGTCCACAGTTAGTTGTTAGGATAAATTAGGTTTTTTTTGTTATCAGATTTTAATTTTTTTTTTTCAGTACTTGATATTAGATTGAATATAACAGGAAAATATCAGCCTCTATGTACATCTGTAATTGAAATTGAAATTTTTAACATAAGCATACAAACATGGTACTATTATGACATTCATCAGCTACCTGACAGAGGGTTATTTGCCCCTCCAGTCTTAAAAGTTTTCCCCCCTCCCTTCCCCTATCCTGGATGGCACATGGGTAAGACAACCCAAAAACAAGAATGAAAAATAGAGAAGTAGATAAATAAATAAATATAAGATAAGAAATAAATACAAACAAAATAAAATGCAACAAATAAATACATATAAGAAATAAATGATAAATATATCGTACGTTTAAAAATAGTAATACATGTAAAAAACTACCACAGGAAAACAATGTAGACCAGTTTATTATTGTCATTTCGTAATGATGCTCTCATTTTGTCTTGTATTGCAAATCTAGCAAACCTCTTTCCTTTACAGTGGTGCCCTTTCGCCCCTAAATGCCTCTGACAGGCGTTGAGCATCTCTGTCCACAGACTAACCTGCCTGCACCAGGCTAACTGACAGCTGAAATTTACTGAACCAAAATAGTTTGCATGTCAGTCCCACGGGAAGAAATCAACAGTGTTTGTACTTATTGATTCATTGGTTTTATTTCGTCATCCACTGTAGCAAGTGAATCTGCCTGTAGTGAAACTGGGGCTAACCGGTGTTTCCTCCACATACTCTCCTTCACCCAGCTGCCCAATTGACCCTCTGCTTCTTCCCACTTTAACCTGAATAACAAACTGGGGCTCGGTGCTCTGGTTGGATCCAGACAGAGAGCCGGGGCTAGCGTTAGCTGGGAGGCTAGCGGAGGCTAACTGGCTGTGCTTCCCTCCGGTCATGCTGCGGCCAACGCTCCGCTAGCCTCCCAGCTATCTCCAGCTCTCCGTTGACGTTGAAGTCAGCATTGTCTAGTTTGTATATATCTTGCTGTAATATATGAGTTTCTTGTAACAATATGATATCTACATTTTTCTTTTTTAAAATGTCTAGACAACTACAGCATTTCTTAACTTCATTGTGATGGATTATACATTACATGAAAAGACAGACAACCTTACCATAAGTCAAACAGATTTGCAGTGTAGGCTATATACTGTAAATAATCAAAATGTACAAGAGAGAAAAAAACAGAAGGAAAGAAAAACATCCAAACGAACAAAAGAAACAATATTGCAAGACAATAAACAACCCAGGCCATTAAAACCCTGATCCTTTCCCTCCTAATCTTCAAAGTCCCCTGCCTATGCCCTCTCCCCACCCCCCAACCTCCCTTGCAGCTCCCACCCACCTAACCCCACATAGGACAAAATAGCTGCTATCATCAAAGCCAAAACTGTGAAATAAAGAGAAATTGTTTTTATATTGACTCCTCCTACTCCATCCCATCTATGTGAAGCTGTGACACACAGTGCCCACTGTTAGTTAAAGGCAATTCATGTTTATTATCTTTGGTAAAGAGTCACATCTGTATACAGTAGATCCTCTCAACTAATATCTGCCTAAAATTGACCAAGTTTACTTGCTGAAGGACAAATGTTTCTTTATTATGTTCTTTAATGTGTTTTAATGAATAATGTCTGATCATTGATATTGATCCCTCAGAACACACACATGCACACACACACTCACAGACACGCAGAGGAACACAAAGAGATCAATTCAGGTGTCAAAATATTTTTTATGAATCAGTGTTGACAAGAATATGTGTCTGAATGTTGTGGTGACATTTGGATAATTTCTGTAGAAGGCTGACATTATGATGGTCCACAATAACACAATGACAAAGTCACTCTGTTCATTTTAGAGAAAAGCTCATTGATTAGGACATAGTAATGTTGAACTACACATTTAAAACCTGAACACACGTGACTGGATTATCAATCGATGTTTATCTATGTCATTTATTCTTTATTCAGATTGATATCCTGCAGTTTGTCAGAGATCAGCTGTGCTTCTCTGGACTCAGCTCTGAAGACCAACCCCTCCCATCTGAGAGAGCTGGATCTGGGTAAAAATGACCTGCTTGACTCAGGATTGAAGCTGCTGTGTGATTTTCTGGAGAGTCCACACTGTAGACTGGAGACTCTGAGGTCAGACACCATTTTTTTTATTTCTGTGCTGAGATTGATGATGTGATTTATTGATGTGACAGTTGTGGTGACACTAAACTGCAGAAGCTGATATTATGCTGATCCACACTAAGGATCCTAAAAGGAAAGTTTATTTTCTTCAGCAATATTGAGCTGCACATTTAAAACTTTCATATTACAAAGAAAATCCTACATTGGTTAATTCACTCTGAACCTCTTAAGGACAAAAAAAAAAGATTTCAGATTAATAGTGATTCATATCTGAATGATCAACAATCAATTTTTGAATTCCAGAGATCAATCCTTGCATTTGCACCTTTACTCTGTAACCATGTGTACATGTGCAATGTGTTGTGTGTATGCAGTGCTCTCTTGCTGTAGATGGTTCAGTTGAAGCTGCATGATGTGTAAAATGTCTACTTGTGTAAATCGAGTAATTACAACATGCACAAAAATCTTATTTTAAGTTTGAAAGTAATATAGATGTTATCTGCTGTATAATCTGCCTTGATTCACAGCAGTCCTGTAAAATGTGACGTGAACAGTTTCAGTCATGACTCAGGAAAATCAGCTGACTCTGGCTGTCTCGTAGGGGATCTAGAGATCACATCTACAAGAGGAACAGACTGAAAAAAGACTCCACACATTGATCTGAGCTCTTGGTTTGTGTTTGTTAATGAGATATCATGTCTGACTACGAGATGTGAAACCATGGAAGCGGACTGAACAGTGCAGATTCTACTGTATTCAGTCTGTCTCTACCTGCCGGGGAGACTGATATCTTGTCAACACAAATAAAACAGTGCAGATTAACTAATGAGCAGACTTTCAGTTTCTGCTGTCTGTGCTCAAAGTGATAGGGTTGAAACAGCGGGTACTGACAGTCCATGTGTTGCTTTATGGGATAGCATTTGTTTTTTAAATGTGCATGGTGATGAAGCCCTTGCAAGTGATGCACGTCTTTTATTATTCTTGCTCAACTGTTTTGTACATGTAAGCCTAAAATAACATAAATGTGCCATGTTTTAGTCTTGTTGCATTTATACTCATGTTTGACTGCACAACTTGAGTTTGTACTGATGGAGTCACTGATGGAGATGCAGAGTTTGAGAGGTGAAGTCACTACATCTTTATTGAAGGAGAAGCATGTTGTCATTAATATTAATGAGAGCTCTTTTTCACTTTTTGTATTTGAGAGTTTTTAACCTGCATTCTGTGGGTTCAGGTGTTTGGAGTTTATGTTTTATAAACTCCTACATTCTAAACCCTCTTCAGCTCTAAACGGATTATGAATCATTAAATTATTAAAAGCAACAGAACGTTTTCTTCTGAAGTGACATAATTTATTCTTTATTCAGATTGTTTTGCTGCAGTTTGTCAGAGATCAGCTGTGCTTCTCTGGCCTCAGCTCTGAAGACCAACCCCTCCAATCTGAGAGAGCTGGATCTGAGTGACAACAACCTGCAGAATTCAGGAGTGAAGTTGCTGTGTGATTTTCTGGAGAGTCCACACTTTAGACTGAAGACTCTGAGGTCAGTTCACTGACTCTGTTACTGTTGTTGTTCTTTATGTTTAACAAGTGAACCTAATATATTTACATACATAACTTACATCCATTAAGTTAATTATTTTTGTTTTCCATATTTTCATTTTTTTACTGTGAAACATTTAGTTCGTAGTTACAAAAGATGACAGACTCTTAAAGAAATTGTAGAAATGTCCACTGTAACTTGTTAAAGTAAATCAATGTTTATAATTATTGGTAAATAGTCACATCTGTATACAGAAGATCCTCTCAATTAATATCTACCTTAAACTTGCTGAAGGATAAATACTTATTTATTATATTCTTTCATGTGTTTTAATGAATATTGTCTGATCATTGATATAGATCCTTCAGAATACACACACACACAAAGGGACACAGAGAGGTCAATGCAAGTGTTTAATGTGCTTTTTATTTATCAGCATTGACAAGAATATGTGTCTGAATGTTGTGGTGACATTTGGATAATGTCTGTAGAAGGCTGACATTATGATGGTCCGCTTTTAGACAAAAGCTCATTGATCAGGATATAGTAATGTTGAACTACACATTTTAAATTGAACACACGTGATTGGGTTATGAATGGATTTTTTTTTATCTACATCATTTATTCTTTATTCAGATTGAGTCGTTGCAGTTTGTCAGATATCAGCTGTGCTTCTCTGGCCTCAGCTCTGAGGTCCAACCCCTCCGGTCTGAGAGAGCTGGAGATGAATTACAACAAGCTTCAAGATTCAGTAGTGAAGCTGCTGTGTGATTTTCTGGAGAGTCCACACTGTAGGCTGGAGACTCTGAGGTCAGAGACCATTTTTTACTTCTGTTCTGTAATTAATATGCTGTGACAGTTGTGGTGACGCTAAACTGCAGACATAAAGCTGATATTATGTTGATCCACACTGAGAATCTTAATGGGAAAGTCTTATTTTCTTTTTCAGCGATTTAGTCCATTGACTGTGTCAGAGCAATGTTGTCTGCACTTTTAAAACCTTCATATAACAATATTCTACACTGGATAATTCATTCTTAACCTCTAAAACTCTATTTTTTCTTTTTTATATTTGATCGTTTTTAATCTGCATCTTGTTGGGTTCAAGGGTTTGCCATCTTCTTAACATTAGGGCTGGACAAAAAATACATTTTCCAATTAATCATGACTCTTATTTGAATGATCAATAATCGATTCTTGAAATCCAGAGATCATTTTTTGCACCTTTACTCAGTAAATGTGTACATGTGGACTGTACACTAAATGCCTCAGTTAGAGCAGCATGATGCGTAAAATGTTTACTTTGTGGAAATTGAGTTAGTACAACTTGTACAAAAATCTTATTTTAAGGTAAAAGTAATGTAGATGCTAGCAGCTATATTAGCTGCCTTGAGTTACGACAGTCCCATAAACCATGGCTTCAGTATTTTCAGTTTGTCTTTGTGTCTAAACTCAGGGGCTGCATCCTTCGAAGGTTGCATTTGAAGATTGAATGCGTTACAGTGGCGCAACCAAGGTTGAACCAAGGTTGCGGCCAGTAAAAATGCGGCCTTCTTTTTCCAAATTTGGAGGATCCAAGAGATGGATCCTTTGCAGCCCAACCTATCCCAGAATGCATTTCGCATCATATGGCAACAGCAATGGCGGAGATTTTTATCCAGACTAAGCTGTCATAATTTTTGCTGTAGGACTAGGAATATGTCACTTAATTAAATTGAAATATTTTTTCAGGAGATAAAGTAAGCATTTAGACTCCCAACATGTGGTCAGTATAGACATTTTTGGAGATCTGAGGAGCCACTGACCAGGTGAGATGAGTGGGTCATCTCAGCTGCTAGCAGCCTGACTCCTGAGATGATCAGCTGGTCAACGTCTGACATCATCAGCCTAATCTGATGAACTGATCTGTGTAGCTCTTCTGTGATCTGCCACTGGCTCTAATATCTCTGCAGCATTTTGATTTTCTAAACTTCTACAATCTAAACCTTCTTAAGCTGTGAACATATTATGAAACATTAAATCATTTTAAGCATGAACTTTGTCTTCTAAAGTGATATCATTTGTTCTTTATTCAGATTGTGTTGCTGTAGTTTGTCAGAGGTCAGCTGTGCTTCTCTGGCCTCAGCTCTGAAGTGCAACCCCTCCCATCTGAGAGAGCTGGAGATGGATGGAAACAAGCTGCAGGATTCAGGAGCGAAGCTGCTGTGTGATTTTCTGGAGAGTCCAGACTGTAGACTGGAGACTCTGAGGTCAGTTCACTGACTGTTACTATTCTTGATCTTATATGTTTAACAATTAAACCTAATTTATGTACATACAAAACGAAGATTATGATATCATAACCTAAATTCTATAAGCTAAGGTTGAGCCCTCTACTGGACTCTGTGGGTAATACTCTTTTTCAATTACATGCATGCAGTCGCCCACTGAAATTTATGTATATAGTTGGCCAATCAGGACGTGCCTACTGATAACGTGTCTCACACACTATATAAGCAGTGTCTCACTGCTGCTCACCATCCAAAACCTCTTCAGCAGATGGGATAGGAGTGGCAGGGTCCAGGGGTAGAGGGCTCTGCCTGTGCTTATAGGAAGCGTCCTTGCTCTGGTCAGTGTGTGGTCAAGAGGTGTTATTCCTGCTTGAGGATACATGAAGCTGCATGCTACATCATCGTTTCCCAGGGAGACGCGCTGCGCTGGCTGGTCCAAGAAATAACAGCACCAGCAATCGCAGCAAGACACAGATCTGCTGTTGGGTGTTGCTATGTCAGCCAGGATGTGTGTGTGCTTCTCTGACAGAGAGAAGAGAGACAGGAGCTGCCAGCAGAGCAAGTACTTTCTGCATTACACAGACTCTGTGACCAGCTGAATGAAGAAGGCTGAGCCGTTATTATCCCAGCCTCACAGAGGGCCAGGGAGGCGGAAGAGGGGAGGGTGATGGATTGTACTCTTTGGAAAATGTACAACATATTTTTATTGAAACATTTTCAACATGTGAACACACACACAACGAACTTGAAAAGTGGTGGGAGGGAGCAGTGAACCCGCAACAATGTGACACTCCCTTCTGCTGAAAGTCATTTTGGTATAGCTGACTTTCCCCAATCGTAAGCCTGCGTCAGCAGGGGTCTGTCTGTGTTCCTCACTGCAGCTTGGACCACTCTGCTGTCACGGGCGGGTCCTTGCTGTGGTATCTCCTTCGAGGTGGTGTGGGAGGTGACTGAAGCATCGTGGGCTAACGGTGCTCTGTCCTGCCTGCGCACTCTCCTCCTTGCAGTGGTCTTGCAGCACTGCACTGCGCTCCTCTCTGGTTTAAAGAAAGCGTGAGTGGCAGATGACGGTTCAGATGCACTTTCTCTTCTTCCAGCCTCTTGAGTTCCAGCCACACGTGATGTGAGCCTACTTTAGCAAGTGATATCACTCACCCTGCAGCAGTCATGACACCCAGAATATGGTTGTTAATCTGACTGATGATGTGACCCAGAAATTCAACATATTCAGCCATGGAGGAGGCGTGCAGCGGTGTATTGACCGCCGCAATGCCCAACACAACTAGATTGTTCACCGCCGCGCCCAGCTGTGCAACCAGCTGCATGCCCAGCCTCAGAATTTTCTCAAAATATTCCAGCGTGTCCCCCTCTTGCATAAGTGGAGACTGCAGCTTTCTGGCTGCCACCCAGCCTGCCAAGTGGGGAATCAGGAGGGCTGTGAGGGCCTCTTCCAAGGGGGGCACACCAGGACAGCCTGCCTCTGTGTGGCCCTGCACCCTCAGTAAGGAAACCAGTCCTGCCACTGGTGAGTATGTTTTCAGCAGCTCCTTCCAAGACGCTTTGATGCACTGCCAGGTGTGCTGGAGAGGAGTTGAAACAAGGGCTGTATGACCCGGATTTGGCTGACCAGTTTTGGTGGAGTTGGGGGGGCTAAAAGGAGCCCAACACGCTCCGCTGTCATGGCCTGAATGTTAGAGAAATCATGGCAAACTGAAGTTGGTGGCAGATTTCCGAAGGTCAGCGAGGTTGCAGAGACTGACAAGAGGTTGTCGTCATCATCCATCGGAGAAATGCATGGAGAGCCTTGGCTAAGGCGTCCTGATTGGCCAGCTACATACATGCAAATTTCAGTGAGCAATTGCGTGCATGTGATTGGAAGAGAATATTACCCTAAGAGTCCAGTAGAGGACGGAGCCTGTGTGAGATAGAACTTACACCCACGAAAATAATTTTGTCCTTATTTTCATTTTTTTACTTTCATTTTTTACTTCTGTAGTCATAAAAGATGATTGATTCTTAAAGAAACTCTAGAAAATGTCCACAGTTAGTTGTTAAAGCAATGTAACCATGGGAAGATTTACATGTATGACATTAAATGAGCTTTGCAAAACTGTCACAGAGTGTAACTCCTCCACCTCCTGCATTGATCCTATACCTACTGCATTTTTAAGCGGGTGTTTTATAGTGTCTCAAGTCATGCCCTGAACATTATAAATACATCTCTTAGAACAGGCATCTTCCCAGATGCCTTCAAAACAGCTGTTGTAAAACCTTTATTAATGAAACCAAGACTAGATATTAATGTAGTGATTAACTATAGACTGATATACAACCTTCCATTCGTAAGTAAATTACTTGAAAAGATAGTTCAGTCCAAATAAATTGCTTTCTCAAAGAAAACAATATTCTGGAGGAGTTTCAGTCAGGCTTTAGAACAAACCACAGCACTGAAACTGCTCTCACCAAGATAATCAGTGACCTCAGACTGAACTAGTAAAGTGTCAATTCTCATCCTGTTAGACCTAAGTGCAGCATTTGACATGATTGACCATGATCATGACACCATGACTAATCAATCGTCTTGAAAAGTGTCTTTCTGACTGTGTGTTAAACTGGTTGAAAACATAGATCAAAGGGAGAAAGTTTTATGTCAGCCTTGGAGATCATGAGCCCTATTTTAACGATCTAAAGCACACAGTCTGAAGCGCATGGCGCAATTGCATTTAGGGTGTGTCCAAATCCACTTTTGCTATTTTAACGGCGGAAAAATGGTTGATGTGCCAGGTGCATGGTTCAAAGGGGTTGTCCATAGTCTCCTAATTAATCATGGGTGTGTTTTCGGCGTAACATGCAATAAATCAATCATAGTGTCATCTCCCATTCCCTATAAGAGCCAGGTGCACTTGCACCTTGGTGGACTGCTAATATGACGGCGCATTTGCCAAGTAGTAAGAAGGAACACCTCTCTGCAGAGGAAACGGATCTGCTCGTGCGCAAAGTGAAAGCACACAATCCATAACGAGCACACTGGCCCCTGCTGCTCCTGGACCCTCCTGTGGTCAGCCCTAGACCACCAGTTTTAGATCCTGTTCATTAACTTTTTGCAAATGTATCTTTCTTTGTTTTTTTGAAATAAGTTTATTTTTTTAATTACAGTTTTGGTTTCTTTAAAATCGTTTTGTTCAGTCATGGAGGAACAGGTCAAATCAGCAGGGTTTTAATTGCTGAAAGTATGGAAACCTGATCACTGTACTCTCAGAAATGTTACAGAATATTTGTTAAATATTGTTCAATAATTAAATCATTAATTTTAATCATGTAAAGAATCATCAACACAGTTATCAGGACTTGATCAGCTCTCCAAGGTTCTGATCCTGCTGCTGGCAGCAGCTAGAAGCTGTGCAGATTTATTTCCTTCATTAGATTAATCATTGTTTTCACCTCATTTATTTCCTCATATGTTCCTCATGTCATCATGTATTGATGCAGCAGGAAAGTCATTGTTGTCCATCTGTTTAAATACCTACGTGTATTGCCACGATTCCTTCAAATAACTAAACAATTGAACCCATCATTAATGCGATTAGTTAATTCTGATAAATATTATGACTAAGCATTATGACATGTAGGCCTAGTTTTTAAAAATATTTTAATATACACAATAATAATCTTTTACATCGTAATCCTTACCTTTTGCATGTTTGTGCACTGCTGCACGTCCTGTGTGTGTAACAAGCAGAGTGTGTGTTGTGCACCTGACGCATTATCAATGTGTGAAATAATAACAGTGAAATACTGCGGCATTGACTTAAGACCAGGTTTTTGTTGGTCAATAGCGCAATCGCTCTCTGCTGCCTCAAGATAGCAGTGCGCCAACAATGCGCCTGACCATACCTCATTTTAAGACCAACACGCCCATGGGCATTCTGATGGGCGCAAGTGCCTTTGCCATTTTAACAACGTGGGCGCCGGACAGGAAAATGACAACTGCGTCGATCTTAAAATAGCAAAGACACTTGCGCTGGACTTGGCGCCGCCGGGCATAAGATGGGGCCCCTTGAGTCTGAGAAATATGTCAACTGCAATGGGGTTCCACAAGGGAGCTGCCTTGGCCCATTTTTATTCTCGCTGTACATGCTGCCACTTGGTGACATCATCAGAGAACACAATGTATGTTTCCGTAGTTACACCAATGATACACAACTGTACATATCCGCAGAACCATATGATGCTGCAGCTATTAACTCCATCACCAACTGTCTAATAGCAATAAATAAATGGACGAACAATAACTTCTTAAATGAAAACTTCTTAAATTAAATGAGGATAAAACTGAAATCCTTCTAGTCAACCTCAAAACAAAAAGAGAATTGCTATTTTATAGTCTGGGGAAATTAACTCCCTGGATTAAATCTGAGGTCACAAGTCTTGGTGTTATTTTAGATTCAGATCTAAACTTCAGTTCACATATCAACAAGTTGATGAAAACATCTTTTTTTCACCTCAGAAACATAGCAAAAGCATGACCATTTCTAAATCAAAAAGATGCTGAGAAACTAACTCATGCCTTCATCTCAAGCCAGCTAGACTACTGTAATGTACTTTTTACTGGCCTCCCGAAAAAAGCCACTGAGAGACTTCAGCTCATCCAAAACCTTGCAGCTCAGCTATTAACCAGAACCAAGAGAAGAGAACACATTAGTCCAGTTTTAGCTGCTCTGCACTGGCTTCCTGTAACATTTAGAATTGACTTTAAGGTCCTCCAACTTATAAATAAAGCCCTAAACGGGCAAGAACCAAATTATGTCACCAAATCCCTTGTTAGCTATGTGCCCTCAAGAACACTGTGATCATCTGCTGCTGGTTTATTGGGGGTTCCCAGCAACAGCCGAATGAAAATCAGTGACGCAGCCTTTGTCAGTTACGCCCCCAAACTATGGAATACACTGTCAATAGATATCAGGGAAGCCAGCTCACTAGATAATTTCAAAAGAAGGCTTAAAACCTATCTTTTTACCCAAGCATGTAAATAGCTTGGCACTTGCTCTCTGCTGCACTTTTAAAATGTTATATTTTAATTTATGTTATACATTCTATGCTTTAACTTGTTCTTATCATATTTTATTCCTTGATTATTATGCATTCTATGTATTTTAGTTTCACTTTATCAAGTTTTACTTGGGTTTTACTTTTTTTTTATTTTCCATCTTGTGTTACATCAATGTTTCTACTTACTTTTATGTTCTTTTATGTCTTTGTCATGTAATTTTTGTTGTAAAGCACTTTGTATGAAAGTTGCTATACAAGTTAAGTTATTATTATTATTAGTAGTAGTAGTAGTATTAAAGTAAATTAATGTTGATATTCTTCTGTATACAGAAGATCCTCTCAACTAATATCTGTTTTAAATTGATCAATTTTACTTGCTAAAGGGAAAAACATTTTTTTTATTATATTCTTTTATACAATCCACAATTTTATTATACAATCCACAATAACACACTAATAAAGTCACTCCACTCATTTTGGAGAAAAGCTCATTGATTAGGACGCAGTAATGTAGAACTATACATGTAAAACCTAAACACACGTGATTGGGTTATAAATGGATTTTTATCTACATCACTTATTCTTTTTTCAGCTGGTGTTGCTGCAGTTTGTCAGAGGTCAGCTGTGCTTCTCTGGCTTCAGCTCTGAAGTCCAACCCCTCCCATCTGAGAAAGCTGAATCTGAGTGAAAACGAGCTTCAGGATTCAGGAGTGAAGTTTCTGTGTAATTTTCTGGAGAGTCCACACTGTAGACTGGACACTCTGAGGTCAGACAACATTTTTTACTTCTGTGCTGAGATTAATATGCTGTGACAGTTATGGTGACACTAAACTGCAGACACAATTCCACAATGAGTATCTTTATGGGAAAGTCTATTTTCTTCTTCAGTGGTTTAGTCCATTGACTGTGTTAGAGCAATATTGAGCTGGACATTTAAAACCTTCATATAACAAGAAATATCTACACTGGATAATTCACCCTGAACCTCTTAAACAGTTTTTTGTCTAATATATTTGACAGTTTTTAACCTGCATCCTGTAGGGCTCAGGTGTTTGGAGCTTCTATCCCCTAAATTTTATGGCTGGATAAAAAAAACAGATTTTCCAATTAATCACAGTTCTTATTTGAATGATCAATACTTGATTCTTGAAATCCAGCGATCAATCTTTGCATTTGCACCTTTACTCAGTAAACATGTACATGTTCACTGTGTTGTGTGTATGCAGTGGTTACTTGTTGTAAATGGTTCAGTTAGAGCAGCGTAAAATGTCTACTTTGTGGAAATTCAGTTATTACAACATGCACAAAATCTTATTTTAAGTTTTAAAGTAATGTAGATTGTAGCTGCTATATTAGCTGCCTTAAATCACGACAGGGCCATAAACTGTGACCTGAATAGTTGTCTGTCTCTGTGTCTCAATTCAGGGAGAAAGGTCTATTTGCGGTCTTGCAGAGATACACAACACACCCAATTCACTACAGGACACACCCCCCTGATCCCTAACCCCAACCATCCTACTGCTCATTCCTAAACCTAACCAAGTGGGCGTGTCATGTACTAAAGTGGGTGTGTCATGTAGATGCTGCAAGTCTGCAAATAGACCTACTTGAATTCAAGGGCCACATTCTTCACAGGCTGCATTTGAAAACCGAATGTGTCACAGTGGCCACCAAGGCTGTCTCATTTAGAAGGTTCCTTCAAATGCAGCCAAGAAATGTGGCCTTCTTTTCCCGAATTTGGAGGATCCAACGGATGGTTCCTTCATGGCTCCACCATAGACCGTAAAAATATGGACACGTCACCATGATGTCACCCATTGGTTTGGGGACTTCCATTTTGAAGCCTCAAGTTTAGTGATTTGACTGTCGCCATGTTTGATTTTTGTTGCCAGAAGTGACCATACTTGGATGAGAGGGTGGAGCTGACCATAGCATCAGCTGCTAGTTTGGTTAGCACGGTGCATTTATGATTTATGGTTAACAGTGATAATGTTAATGCTAATTTAAAGCAAATATAGCTAATAGCAAAAAACAGGTCCAAAACAATTAAAACAAAATGTACTCACCAGAAAAACTGAACATCCAACTCCTTAGGGTCTTTTATCACAACCAAATGCTGAACAAGACTTTTTTAGACAACCAAAATGTTACAATTAACTTTCATGAACTGAAAACACACTGTGAAATAGCAGCAGGTATGCCTATACTCTGTGAATCTGGTGTTACGTCATGGTTACGTTGCGTAATCAACGTTTTCGCTGTGGTAGTGACTTGTCAATCACACTGTAGCAACGTACTAAAGCATATCCTGCTTTATCATCTATTTCACTCTAAACGGGGCCATAATTTACAAAACAAACATTATGAAGCATTGAAGAAGACTTGAAACTAGTGATTGAGACCATAAACTCATCAGGAGTGAGTTTACTCAGGTAATAAATCAAATGAGAAGTAGTGTAATTTTCTCATAGACTTCCATACAATTGGACTTCTTTTTGCAGCCAGTGGAGTCACCCCCTGCTGGTCATTAGAGAGAATGCAGGTTTAAGGCATTTCTGCATTGGCTTCCTTTTCAGACCAGGAGCTACCCACTTGGGCCCAACTTATCCCAGAATGCATTTCGGACCAACCGGCAGCAGCAATGGTGGAGATTTTTATGCAGACATAGCTGTCATCATTTTTGTTGTAGGACTGTTAAGTATGTTACTTTATTAAGTTTTAATATTTTTTCAGGTGAGAACATAACCATATAGATTTTCAATATGTGGTCAATTTATCCAAATAACGATTGCTTGTAAATCTGCTCCAATGTTTTCGGAGATGTGAGGAGCCGCTGACCAGGTAAGACCAGCCGGTCAACTCAGCTGCTAGCAGCCCAACTCCTGAGATGATTGGCTGGTCAACACCTGTCGTCACCCCAGGGAGAATATGATCTGATCTGTGCAGCTCCTTGGTAATTTACCACTGGCTCTAATGTCTCTTCTGCATTTTGATATATCATATAATTCCTTTTGGAAAATAAATGGTGGTCTAACAGATGAAATCTAACAATTGCAGCTGCCACATTAGTTTGTCTGAATTTAAAGTGAAGACTCATGTTTTTACTGAACAGAACAACAGCATTGCCTCTGGGGCTCTATATGTACAGATATCACCACATTTCAATAAATATAAATGTATTAAAATGAAAATGCAAGTCTGTATTAAATTCCTTTTTATTTTATTAAGCTTTTTAAGAGTTTGGATTTTTATTATAGCTATATTACAGACTGAAAAACACAATTTACTGCATTAATGACAATATTATTGGGGAGAAAAAAAATGTTTCATGGACCTTTGAGTTGAGATTATTTGATCACAGTACAGTCAGGTAGGTGTGTTGAAGCTGAGGCAGGTACGCTGCTGTTCCAATTGAAGAATGATCATACAGTGTCCTCCCATCCTCGGAAGCCAGAGCCACTTAGGAGAAAGAGAGAGAGAGAGGATGAGCTTCTTCAGCTCATGAAGGAAGACATGAGGTTGCAGAGAGAGGGAGAGCAGAGAGAGAATGGACAGGTTCTTCTCTACTCAAGAGATTAGTTGAAAAATAAAACACTGAATGAATGAATTGAAATAAAGTAATCGTTAAAGACATTGTTTATTTCATTTACAGCCGTCTTTACAACTATTTACAATATAAAGTACATAAGAAATGGAATAACAGTGTGTTTGCAGGTCCTTAAAAGTTAGAACTTCAATTTTATAAATATGAGGCCTAAGAAAATATGTTTATGTATATTTTGGTTCAGCTAAGCACAGAGTCGCTGGTGCTGCTCCTGGACCTGAATGGGCTGCCACAGTAATACAATTAAAAGTTCAGGCTCCATTTCTGCTAGCTGTGTCCCGAATGTCAACTGCAGCTGTCAAGGTTGCTAGGCAACAAGAGCGGCGCTTCGTGATGCAAGGGTAAGGGCGGGAACAGGTGGTAACGCAGCTTGAAATCCTCTGTAGACCAAACTGCCTCATTTAACAACGCTCAGTTTGACGTTTGCAGACTACAAAGTACATCCTTTGTAGACCGTGTCCTTTGAAGGATGCAGCCCCTGAATTGAGACACAGCTTGTGGACCCACAGCAATTCACGGGACTTCCGTGACTCAGGATGGTCAGATGACTTTGGCTGTCTCATAGTGGATCTAGAGATCACATCTACAAGAGGAACAGACTGAAAAGACTCCACACACTGATCTGAGCTCTTGGTTTGTGTTTGTTAACGAGATATTATCTCTGACTATGAGATGTGAAACCGTGGAAGCGGACGGATCATTGTGCAGGTTCTACTGTATTCAGTCTGTCTCTACCTGCCAGAGAGCTAACACCAGCCAGCAGCTGTCTGCAGGTATCAGAATGATGTCTTGTCAACACAAATACAGACAGTGCAGATTAACTAGTGAGCAGACTTTAAGTTTCTGCTGTCTGTGCTCAAAGTGATAAAGTTGAAACAGCAGGTCCATGTGTTGCTTTATGGGATAGCATATGTTTTTGTTGTTATGTTTTTTTAAAGGTGCATAATGATGAACTTTTTAACCTGTATCCTGTAGGATTCATGTGTTTGGAGTTTCCATTTTCTTAACCTCTACATTCTAAACGTTCTTCAGCTCTGAACAGATTATGAAACACTGAATGATTGCAAGCAGAGACATTGTCTTCTAAAATGACATCATTTTTTATTTATTCAGATTGGATTGCTGCTGTTTGTCAGAGATCAGCTGTGCTTCAATGGCCTCAGCTCTTAAGTCCAACCCCTGCCATCTGAGAGAGCTGGGGATATCCCTCAACAACCTGAAGTCAAGTCTGCAGCTGCTGTTGGATCTTCTGCACAGTCCACACTATAGACTGCAGATTATGTGGTCAGTAGAGAGTTGGAACCGGTCTGTGCTGGTTTCAGCAGTATTGTATTAAACACAGTATTAAAGCAAAGATCCAGTATTTCCTGGTGAACCTCTGACCCTCTCAGTGGCTGCTTTCCTCAGTGAAGCTGTGAGAGGAGAATGGTGACAGGCCTCATGATTGGACAGAAAGACACAGAGAGAGTGAACTTTCAGCCAATCAAATCAGCCAGAAGTTTGTTGTGATCATGTGTTTGAGTTGATGTGAAGACGACTGTTGTTGTTGTGTTCATGTCTGCAGGAAATAAAGTTTGATTACAGCTAAGCCATTCAAGATGTATAGAGACAGTGGTCCTCATCATCAAACTGTTGTACCATCTAATCTGATCTGAAAGTGTTTGTTCTCTCATTTCAACACTAAAGAATTGATCAGTTCATCTTTGTCAGAGCTCTAAGATCAGTCTGAACACAGCCTGCAAATGACTGGCTCTGATTTCACAGAACCATCATTATGTTTAGTAACTATGTGGTCTTAATACAGACCAGAACCTCTGCTGAAGTCTAGGAATCACAGCAGATGTTTAGCTGAGAGCTCTGACTGTCATGTGATGATTTAACAGCAGGGAATATCTTCGAATCCCACAGAGACTCTGTAGCTTTTAAGCTTTTAGAACAGTTCACATGTATCAACAGTAAATCCATCAGTAAACTGATGAGTGAATGTCTCTGTTTCTGCAGTAACAGTAGTGCTTCAGTGAAATCTGCAGAGTAACTAGACTTGATAGCAAAAGTCTATGCAGGTGTGTGAGCTTGGAGCTCAGTGTGTTCACTCCAACACATTAACATGAGAGCTGAAAGGAAGCTGGCTCCGCTGCACAGCTGTTCCACTTCTGGTCTGAACAACACTGAAGTCCCTGCTGCTCTTTATACTGGATGTGCTGCATCACTGACTGACAGCTGATGAAGTGAGTCTCACTAAACACTGATTAATGACCTCTGTTGTTTCTTTTTCTCTCATCAGCCATTGATGATCTCTGCAAGAGTGTGAGTGAACATTCAGGAGTATGTTGACAGAGAATCAGCTATATCCTGATGATCCATCTGGACCGGAGTCTGGATCTGGACTTTGTCATCTTCATTTAAGTCTTTTAACTGACTGCAAACTGTGCAAAACAGGTGTTATAAGTAAGACTCTAACCCTGGGCCCATATTTATTAAGCGTCTCAGAATCGCACTGAGAGTTAACAAGGACTAAAACTAATTAATGAAGCAGAGGAGAATTTACTCTGACTTTCAGCAGGGGTAGGATTACTCCTGGGAGAGAGTGAGAAGTCGCTGTTTTAGCACAGTCAGAGCAGCAAAGTAGAAATAATGATGACATTTTGTAGTTTTCTCACAGTCTCGGCTAGAAATATTAAACAGAGGTAGCTTGGTATATTATGTGTATATACAGATAACCAGGCAGGTAACTTATCAAGGTTATGTTTCAAAACTTAATTGACAAAAAAAAATCATTACAAGACAATATTTACAAACTGTAAAGAAAGCCTGAGAAGTACATGTAGCCTCTATCTTCATTAAGATAACAGGTAATTCAACTCAGCTGGTGAAATTATCTTGATTCAGCTACATGGTTTCACAGCCAGTAATAGTGCTGCATCTTGCACAACCCTCTCCATGAAGAACATCTTCTCTTCCAATGTCCAATTCCTCTTTTAGCTACACACCAAGTTAACTTCTGTTCTCTACATAAAGGTAAATACAGCATAGCAATAGAAACATATATTGTTCAGGTGCATCCTCCTCTCTCAAATGTATAGTATACTTTATATCTCATAATGATATTTAACAAGTAAACTTGTAGGTGAGATCATGTGAATCAGATGCCTGATCCAGCCCTATCCAATCACATCCCTTACATCTTTTTTCTACATTAGTGCAGCATCTTGCATGTATTGTACAACACTGCATCATTAATATTGATGTGTCCTTACAGCTCTTTTAAATATATATCTGCCATCATCAGTTTAAAACTAATGAATCATTGAATCAATAAAGCCAGGATTTGCATGAGTGCAGCTTGTTTTTTTATAAGTTGACACTGAGTGGTGGGAAATGAATTAGTGCTGATTATCAGCACAGATAAATATGGGGTCTGGTCTTTGCTGTCAGGGCTCTGGATCAACCTGTTTGAGGAGCTCAGTCTGATAAGTCATTATCTTCCTTTAAATCACTTCTTCAAACTAATTTTATCCACTGATCTACCAATTATTTTTGTTTTATATGCTGTACATCTTAAATTTGAATCTTATGTCTGTTTTACTGGTTAATTTCCTTCCTGTATGTGTGTGTTAGTTTTGTGTAAAACATTCTGTAATGGTGGTTTTGAGAAGTTTTGTAGACTTGTGAAGGGAGGGTGGTGGGATGATGGTGGTGGGAAACAAAGACCAAATTCTAACTGCAGAAACATCTGTGAAAATAAATGAACTTTCAGCGTTTTTATCCTGTGCCAAGCTTCAGCTTCATGTATAACATCTATTTTTATTGTAGTTATTTTTTCTGTCTTTGTGTATAAATGAGCCATATTTGATTGAATCTGTGTTCTTTGTTGTGGATATCTGTGGATCTGTTAGATTTTTTTGCCTAACCCCTGGACCAACAGGACGCCATCTGAATTTTTGGTCACACTTTATTTTAAAGGTCCATTATTCTTATAATCTTAATTATTTTTTTCAAAGTTTCCAGGAAAGAATTGTCTGTGTAATATTTATTCATCAGTCATTTATTATTGGAAACTTATCTCTCATATATGTTGAATTGTATGTTTGCATGTTTGGCAGACCTGCTGTGAACTGACTAAAAGACTTTAGCATATGCTATCTTAGCAATTAGAATTAATTAATTGGAAGTGTACCAATTGAACACTGTCTTTATTTGACCTATAAATTAGTGCTGAAGTACTTGGTTACTTGGAAATCAAGTGCAATATACAAACAAGGAAACAGCGCCACCAAGTGACAATACAAGAAAACAGCAATCCACACAGTCTGAACACGCACAGCAAGGAGAAATAAATACATGACAACAGACATTTTAAAACGTGGGGAGAGGAGAGTAAATCTAGATGTCTCTATTAATCATTTTGTCTATCAAATGTGAAACAATAGAGAAAAATTAAGATTAAGAGGGAAATCGGTTTGCAGTATGTTCCCAAAACTTAACATACACAGTAAAATAAACACACACTAAAGAGAAAAACGCAATCCAAGACATCCAGACTCCTGTAGTACAAATATTCAATGTGAGAGAAGACACTATGCAGCCCAGAAATATACACAATACCATACTTTCCACTGTGCAGCACTGACTACAGCACTGCTGTGAGTACGAGGAGGTTTTATGTGCAGGACATACACACCCGCCCTTGTTGTGCTGTTGTGTGTAATAGAGAGTGATGGCTGATGGGAAAAAGGAATTTCTCACTCTGTTACTTTTGCAGCTGGGGGCCCGAAGATGTGGGCCTGATGGGAGGGGCTGAAGCTCACTGAACAGGGTGTTGTGGGTGAAGCAGCAGGTTTTCAGTCTTTGACAGGGCCCGGGTTTGGGACATTCCGGTAAGGCTGTCTTGCTTAGTGCTGTTTATTTTTCCAGCAATACTCACAATTTTACTGAGCAAGTCCTTCTGTACAGCAGCACTGTTACCATGCCAACAGAGGATGCAGAATGTCATAACACTCTGAATAAAAAACATATAAAAAGATCTCAACATAAAACTGTCAGAATCAAAGAAGGTTAGCTTTCATAAGAAATACAGCTGTTGTTGATTTTTCTTAAGAATAAAGTCTGTGTGATATTTTGACAGTCCAAAACCCAAAGTTAACAAGTTTATTATCATAGAAGTAAAAACTAAAGAAAATATTCACATTTGACAAACTAGAACCAGTATTTTGGCTTTTTCTTTTTTGGCATAACAATGACTAAAACAATAATCAGAATAGTTCCTCATTCTGTTTGATTAATCTACTAATCCTAGCAGCTCTAAAGTGATGTTTTTTTTTTGGTAAATTTACATTTGTGAATGTAAAATTTTGCAATAATAGTCAATAAGAGTCATTTATCATCTTTATCAGAGTCTTTATCATGTAATTTGAAATTAAAAATGATATCTTTGAAGAAAAGGGAAAAGTTTTGAACTATGAAGGTCTTCATGTCTTTCCAGAGTTTATGGCCGAATCTGCAGCTCCACAATAAGTGAGAAACAGTTGGAGGTTGTAATTCACCTCATTCTCACATTCACATTCATTCTCCTGATACCAGAAAAACAAATCTGACCAACCAGAGAGTCGCAGGATCAGGAGGAGATGCTGACAAAGGTGATGTAACTCCACTCCTGAATAACATACAGGTTCCAGATGGGAGCGCATCAGAAACAATAGAGAATTCCCCAGAAGTTACAGGAACGCTGCTTTAGATTCTCTGTGGAAGCAGTTTAAGTTTCTGTGTTTGTTTCTGATTTCCTGTGGAAGAGCGAGCAGATAGACAATAGAAAAGCTTTGATGAACTTGACGGAGGCTGTTGGAACACATCAGTTAGTGAGAACTCAGAAGACAAATGGACATTTATCCAGATGAAAACACCACCTGCTGTGCTTGTTTTTGTTGTTGACGTAATATTTTCTGCTCTTTCTGTTCTACTGCAGGACAGGTTTGTTCCTTTATCACAGGTGAAGAGTTGAAAACATGTTTCTTTATTAAATCTGTTTGGAGAATCCTGCTCTCTCAGGTTTGTTATTAAGGAACTCATTGTGGATTCCCAGTAAAACCTCAGCAGTTAATTGTTAGTTTTGTACTAGATGAGACACAAAAACATTAACTACTGTTGAGGAAATTAGAAATGAATGAGTAGTTATTAGTTTTGTGTCGCTCAGCAGCTGATTCAGAGTTCATCAGGGACCATTCATTGAGGAAGTGATCAGTAATCAGATATCTATGCACTAATCATGACATGTTTCATTAACAGAGTATCTCAAAGTCTGTTCTCATTAACTTATCTATTATACACGCACCGAGTACTTTATTAGGAACATCTGTGCTCCTGTTTATTCATGCAGTTATCAAATCAGCAAATCATGTGGCAGCAGTGCAATACATAAAATCCTGCAGATACAGGTCAAGAGTTTCAGTTAATGTTCACATCAAACATCAGAACAGGGAAAAAATGTGCTCTCTTTTAATCATCAGATGTTGGATCTTAAGTTATCAGAGAAACAAGCTGGGCAAACGTTAGCAGCAGCTCAGCTAGCAGCCCCTTCCGGAAGTCTGGTGCTTGCCAAACATCATCGGAGAAACTAACTAACAGCTTTATTCAGTATTTTTTAAAGTTTTAATCCTTGTGTACGTTTGTTTTTGGACAGGACAAGACCTCTGCAGATAATTTCGCTCACGGCAGAAACCTGCTTAACATCGGGATCTTAAGAAATTATCAGAGAAACAAGCTGAGCAAACGTTAGCAGTAGCGCAGCTAACAGCCCCCACCAGACATCCAGTGCCAGCTGAACAGTGTCAGACACGCTGATTTTTTCCAAAAACTGAACTAAACATTGCATTTTTATCTTTAAAAATAATTTGTCACTGTTCTTAGAGCTCAAGTCAAATTATTTCTACTGTCAGCCTTTCCCAGGAGATGAGTCTTCATATCTTTAAGAGACCAGGCAGATAACCTCAGAGATGAGCAAAACAGGAAAATTTGGTTGGAATGAACAAAATACAATCCAGTTTTATTCAGGCTTTTACAATAATATGAGGATTACAGGTTATAAAAAGTAAAATACAAAAATTTAATGCCAAAGTTATAAGAAAGGAAAAACACCCTCTCTAAAGGCCAAAAAGGGGCAAAAAGGAGCTGTCCAAAAAAAAGGCCTTGAGTCATCTGTTGCCCCCACTTTCATATCATCCACCTTAAAGCTTCTTCCATCTCAAAATCCATATTTAGTTAACAACCAGAACATCAACAAACTATTAGATATTTATTTGTTTGCATCACACATCACAATTCATAGAACACATAAGATATATTTTTACACTTCAAGGTCGTAACGGTTAAAGGTTACAGATGCAGAGGTGTCAGTCAGGTGCAGAAACCACAGCTCGTTTCGAAGGCCACAGGCTTCCTGCTGTTCTACCATTAGTCGGGGCGTTGGGTTGCACTTGCACAAGAGTCCAGCTACAGCTCAGCTCAAAATGACAATTTTTCCATCCATGTATTAGTTATTTACAAATTTTAATTGAATCGTTACAGAAATTTAGTTGAGAGGTAGGTTTGGGTGGGGTGCACCTCGGGCACATAATAGCAGTAGTTCAGTGCAGTACTTATATTCCAGCACTGAAGCAGAACAACAAGGAGGTGTGGACAACTCGGACTGTAATGATCTGAACCTGTTTACCATTTCTGCTCTGTTCACTATCTTAAAATGACTTAAAAAGTGATGAGATATCTTTATCATCAAAAGTCCTTTTGCTCGTTCAGTTCGGCTCAACTGCTGACATGATGACTGGTATGCAGTTTATGTATATGTTTTTTTTATACATGTATCAACTGCTCACCCTCACTCCATCAACAACTCCATCAAAGCAAGAGCAGCTTCAGTCCATTGTCATTGTCTGTTCATAGTTCTGTCCTGTAGTTATCCACACAAGTCTGAAGTAGAAACAGGGTTGCAAATCCCTCATTGATTATTTTTAATAAGGGACTTCCAAACATCATTGCTATCTTGAATCCTGACAGCCCAAAGCACAAAAAGGGTTCACACACCCAAATCAACCGGAGATCTTAGAATTAGATCTATAGATTTGCGAGGCGGGAGGAGGTATTTTGGGTGTAAAATACTGTTCGTTTTTCCCCAAAGACAATGTTACCTGATACAGTTTGAGCACTTGTACGACTTGGATCAACATGGAATTGAAAAAAAAAACAAATGAAACAAAAATAAAATAAAAACCTTTAAGGGTAGAAGTTAACTACGACTCCCAAGATGCATTTCTGCAAGAAATAGCCAATAACTGAGCTTTAAATTCGGTCACATGCGCCACACATGGCATACATGCTGATTCTAATGTTACTGTTGGCAGCCCTCAGTTTGTAGAGAAGCTCAGGATAGAACAATACTGTTATTAAAGGCACTGAGAGGAGACAGCCTGTAAAACATGTTCAACACCATGCTGAGTGTTGGCGGGTTTTTAGATGACTGCCTTGAGTGAAGGTTCTCACACCAGTACAGCTTCTCTCCAGTATGAATGAGTTGATGCATTTTTAGACCACTGACTTGAGTGAAAGCTTTTCCACATTCCACACAGCTGTATGGTTTCTCTCCAGTATGAATGAATTGGTGGAGTTTTCGAGCACAGTTTGTAGTGAAAGTTTTCCCACATTGATCACACCAGTATGGTTTCTCTCTAGTATGACTGAGTTGGTGGACTTTTAGATGATCTTCTCTTGTGAAAGCTTTTCCAAATTGGCCACAGCTGTACGGCCTCTCTCCAGTATGAATGTGTTGGTGGTGTTTTAAAGCCCAGTCTCTAAGGAAAGCTTTCCCACATTGCTCACAAAAGTATGGTTTATCTCCCGAATGAATGCATCAATGGACTTTTAGAGTTCTGCCTGTAGTAAAAGCTGTCCCACATTGCTCACACCAGTATGGTTTCCCTCCCATGTGAATACATTGGTGGACTTTTATGTCTTTGTTTGAGGTGAAAGTTTTCCCACATTGGTCACACCAGTATGGTTTCTCTCCGGTATGAGTCAGTTGGTGTGCTTTCAGAACATCGTCTCTAGTGAAAGCTTTCCCACATTACACAGCTGTACGGCTTCTCTCCAGTGTGATGCGCTGGTTTCTTTTTAGATTACTTGGTTGAGTGAGAGCTTTCCCACATTGGTCCCAGCTGTACGGACTCTCTCCAGTATGAATGCATTAGTGGACTTTAAGACAATCGTCTGCAGTGAAAGCTTTCCCACATTGGTCACAGTTGTATGGTTTTTCTCCACTATAAATGCGTTGGTGCCTTTTTCGATTACGGTCTCCAGTGATTGGTCACAGCTGTGAAGTTTCTCTTGTGTGTGAACTCTGATGAATCTTTAAATATCTTGATTTTGTGAAGGCTTTGTGACAGTGCTGACAGCGGTGATGTTTGAGTCCCTTCCCCTCTTGTTGTTTCTATGACAACAGACAAACATACAGACAAAGAGAGAGAAAGTGATATGACATGGTGGAGGAAGTGATCTAAAACCATAAACAGAGTTGCATTATGGGAAATGTAGGATCCAGAGTTTTTTTTTTATCTTGATCCTGACCACAGACATTCACACCAAATCCAGTAATGCAGGAAAAACTGCAGTCCTCCCATTCATTTGACTGGGGGCAGTGCATTTACACTGCAGGAGGGGGACTGCGTAGGGGTCAGTGAAAAACCACAGCAGCCGTCCAGCAAGAAGTTGAAGCGGAATCAACTTTTGGCAGTACGCAACCCAATGTCATGCTGTGGTGATCAATCAGGTAAGTCTGCGATCAGACCAAAGACGCCAAGGGGAAGAAGAACCTTGTTTACCATGTAGAACTGTAGCATTCCACTGTTTACCAAGCAACTGTGAAGATGGAGGAGAGACTGATCGTGTGTGTTACTATTATTATATGATTATTTCATGTAACCAGTTTCGACATCTGCATCTGGCCTGCAGTCTAAGCTGCACAATAACAATAGCAAGAAGCTTCCTTCGGTCGGGTCAGGGGTTAAAGTTCACAACATGACTTCAAACAAATGGCCTATGTAGTGACACACCCACACCTCAAAACATCCTTGCCTACCTAAAACTTGCCCCTGACAAAACTCCCCATATTCATATTAAAAAAAAAAAATGAAACCAATAAAAACTAAACATTTTTAAACAACAACTAAACTGAAACAAGCAAACCCATTCTGGAAACTAGCTGAAACTAAACTGAATTGAAAACAAAAATGAAAAACAAAATAGAAATAAAAAGTAATGAAAAATATAAAACTATAATAACTCTGCGCGGGACATTTGTGACTTCCCTCCTATTTGTGGATTTTTGTCCAATTTGTAACACAGCTGATCTGTAGAAACAATTCACAAAGAGATGCAGTTGCTGGCTACACCAGCAGGTGGTGACATTCCCCCAGATGAGCCGACAGAACTACAGTCTGTACTGGTAACAACTGGGACAGGAGATGAGATGAGGCCAAGGTGCTGGTTTGTGTGTTTGTGTGTGCATGTTTTTTTTAATTTATGTTTTTTATATCAATATATTGGGGGGCATATTTGAGCATATTTCAGTTCATTAGCTATTCTGCATAGTAGTGGTAATATAGGCAAAAGCTTATAGGCCTACTTTTTCAGAATGAATAGCAGATAACTTTCAGAGCCAAATAATTACATCCTGAACATAAACCAAAATAAACAATATAAAAACAAATACAGGATCTAAGTAAGAAGAAAAAAGTCCCACTGTTTTATCAAATTAATGTCAAAGATGAAAGAAACAAAAGACAGAGCTCAGACAAACACATTCAGTACATTATTGAATGAGTACAGTTTCACATTTTGACAAAGAATTTGAACATATGAGATATGTTATTACATTTTTATGTAATAACTCATATCCTCATACCCCTCATCAGTACACACACATACACAAATACATGCATAGGATTAATTAAATATATATCAACATTAATGTTGTGTTCATATTCATATTACTGTTATTATCCAAATATTTGGACAAATTGTACTTTGATGCATTTCACCAAAAGATTGGAGAAAAACCAAACCACTACTTTACTTTAATACTTTAACTACATCAAGCTGATAACACTACGTATAAGATCACTTTTAAGTAAGATTTTTCATGCAGGACTTTTACTTGTAATGTAGTATTTTTACATTGCTGTATTGGAACTTCTTCTTCCACCTCTGATAATATATAATCTATATTTTATTGATACAATAATGTATTATAATCATCTTGTTCCACAACAAGTCATGTGAAACTAGATTGTGCAGTTTAATAATGTAACTGACTATGTTTCGGATGAATAAATATTGCATTAACATGTTCTGACAGCTTTTATTCTGATATCATATTATTATAAACACATAATAAAACAGTCACATGACTATTAAAAGCTGCTGTCAGTCAGTTTAAAACGTTATGAAGGAAAAGGAGTTAAACTACTAACTGCACTCAGGGCAGCTTAATACTTCTTAATACTACATACTACTTCGCGGGAGAGTGGAAATTCCTTAAACATAAAGTAAACGGAGATTATTGATCATAAACTCATGAACACTGACCTGTTTATGACCTGTTGGTAACACGGGGGTTGTCGGTGGTTGCGGTGCTCCGGGTTCTGGTTCTCCTCCATCCCGTACTGTAGTGGTCCTGGTTCAGTGAAATCCAGCAGGTCTCCTCTGTGACTGACGGGACCGCATTTCTGACTCAGTTCAAATGCCACCTCCGTTTTCTCGCGGTTATTTGTAAACTCACGCGAGATTAACCGTCCCACTTCGTCACTGTTGCCAAGGAGCGGAATCTCCCGCCAGAATGATTTGAAACAAAATGAGTTCTTCATTTCAACATTTACATGACTAAATTACTAAATATACATTTGTGAATATGTAATTTTGCAGGTTCATAAACAGCTTCGGCTGTAAATCCTGTAGTATGTGGCCTTGGTTGATGTCGTAACTCCTTGATGCTCCTGATAAAATAAACATTAGTGCCTACTCAGACATCCGCCATCTTGTCTGCAGCCAGATCTGCCTAGACTTTTATGAAACAAAATGGCTCCTTATTTTCGAGCAGAAGGAGACAAAAGCTGCTTCTAGTTTTTTCAGCTTCACTTTTCCATTTTGCAGATTAATATTAGTTCCATAGTAATAACAAATATTTGAAAATGAACATATTAATGTTTCCAGCTGAAAATCTGAACCAGCAAAAGGAAGTGAAGACATGAAGAAGCAGCATTTTTTTCTTTTTTTCCCCCAACTTTATTGAGTGAATTTAATTAATTACATACATTGATTATACATGTTCCAGGCAGTTTTTCCATTATAAAAGCTGCTGTAAGTATAGTTCACAGTATAAAAATAATATAGCCTAAAAATAAATTAAATTGTACAACAAATGTAGGGAAAGGAAAGAAGACTAACAGAAACCTTCAGGGTCTGCTTAACAACTGGAGTAAATCTGAAATGTCTAATCAAATAGCTTTTGCCGATTTGTAATTTTTGAGTTTTAAGTTTTCAATAGTAGTCAAATACGTTTTAAAATTGGTATCTTTAAACATAAAAGGAGGGTAATCTTTCAAGCCCTATCAATTTATGAATATTTTTCCAAGATATTAATCAAGTTAATTATGTAAGTTTTGTCTGCCGAGAAGTTGGGATTGTTAAAAATGACTAATATATCAATATTTGTTAGTATGATATCTTGGTCAAATTTTTTTGAAAGGAATGAAGTGAATTTGTACTGTTTGTGCTGAACTACAACTGAACTTTCATGCGAGGTGCAAACAGTCACAGTTGAAATAGACAAACACCAGCAGAGAGCCTGAGGCCAGAGTAGAAGTTGTGGTTTCCTGCACCTTGCTGACATCCTTATATTTTAACCGCAATCATTAAAAATGTAGACGTATCATAACTACAACAACAGTTTGCGTCAAGCCTTTTGAGTTGTGATGACCTGATAAAATTATAAAGTTATGATAATAATTTTATGTTGAACCAACAAACTACATCGAGTAAGGGGAATTAGCTTTTCCTTTACAATCAAAGATATTTTTAATTACCACCTACTTAATAACTGGCAGAAAAAACACACATTTTTAAGTTGATCACTCATAAAAATTAAGTTGTTCGAACTAGTTTTTCCACAATATTTAAAAGAAATTACACAATGTTGACGGTTACATGAATAAGCGAGGTTCAAACCATCACCGTGGAAACAGACAAACAGCAGTAGAGCCTGAGGCCAAAGAAGTTGTGGTTTCCTTCAACCGCAATCATTAAAAATGTAGACGTATCTGAACCACCAGAGTTCCACGAATTGTGTTGTTAGTGACAAACAAAGAAGTATCATTGTTCCACCAGCAAACATTAGCCTGCAGCTTGTTGATGTTCAGGCTGATGACCACATATGAGCGTAAGAATGTAAGAAGCCAGAGATGTTTTGAAATGAAAGGGAAGGCCGGGACAGCCTTGGGGGCTTTTTGGTCGTCTTCAGGGGTCCTTTTGCCAGTTTGCCTTTTTGTCTATTTGCCTTAAAGGTTTTTTTTGACTTTTTTAAATCCCAGAGAGGGTTTTTATTCATTTTAACTTGTACATTCATGTTTTTTGTATTTTATTTTTTATATATCCTGTAATACTAATTTTTGTAAAAACCAAATAAAACTGGTTTGTATTTTTATACACTCCAACCAAAGTTCATCTCTGAGGTCTTCTGAGTCGCCCCTCTGAAATATGGCTGACATGAGATCTAAATTTATTTATATTGAAAATGTATAATGGAAATTTCTAAGGATAAACATGCAATATTTATTAATTAACTTTGACTATCTGTATCAAAATTGTGACTTTTTATCTCATAATTTAGATTTTTTTTTATCTCAGCAGTGCAGCTCACCTACCCTGCACTTTTTAAGATGTTAAGTTTATAGACTCTCACATAATAAAGACATCAGACTGTAAAACTTTACTTTATTTTTATTTTGTTTTCACAAATGCACAATATAGAGAAAGCTGACTTATCATAATGTGGTAAGATTAATATTCACCAACATACAGTTAATGTGAAGGAACTGAGCTGTGAGACAAAAACATTTTGACCAAGTTAACTACTGCTGCTTTTCAACAGTTACTAAAATTTCTTACATCACGATACTCATCATTTTATCTAAACCTTACCAGCTCACAGTTGGATCTAAGCTCTATCCTGTGTAGGGAAACCTGAGGAGTGCAGCCTGTCCGGGGCCGAGCCGCAGGTTTGTCAGGTCCACGCTGCTGTCTGTCGGCATGACGGTGCTGTTGGTACTGAGGACCACCGCCGCCTGCTTGGGCAGCGCCGCATCCCTCAGCTCCAGCAGCGCCGCCTCTTCTGCCCAGTTAAAGGCGGCCAGGTAACGCTCGCTCTGATCCCAGACACGCAGGTACGCCAGAGAGGACGATGAGTTAAAGAGGACGATGAAGTCTCCGAACAGCAGCGAGCGCTCTTTACCCCGCAGCTCGCTCAGACTATGGAAAAAACTACGACAGGACAGACGCTGATTCCGCTCCTCCTGCAGGGAGAGCAGATCAATATACAGTACTGATAATCATCCAAACTATATAATAATACTACTACTGCTGCTGGTACTACAGTAATACTAATACTGATAAGAAGCTGTGACAGAGAACAGAAAGTGGTAACGGCTCAATAATACTAATCATGACAAGATTACTACAAAGACCACTACTAATACTACTAATGTTACTGTTAAAGCTGGTATGAGTTATAGGCCTGCAACTATACTACTATAACTGGTAGTGATACTATTTGTAGTTTGTACTGCTACCACTACTGCTGCTGCTACTACTACTACAAGTGGTACCAGCACTACTTCTACAATTGCTGCTACTTAAAATACAAATACTGATACTAAAGTTACTGTTTCTACCTCTAACACTACTATTACTGCTAGTACTACTTCTACTACTACTACTGATACAGATACTTATACTCCCACTGCTACAACCACTGCTACTAAAATTTGCTGTTACTACTTCTAACAGTAGTACTACTGCTGCTGCTACTACTACTACAATTGGTACCAGTACTACTTCTACAATTGCTGCCACTTAAACAACTACTACTACCACTAATACTGATACTTCTACTTCTACTACTGCTACTACAAATACTGATGCTAAAGTTACTGTTTCTACCTCTAACACTACTATTACTGCTAGTACTACTTCTACTGATACCACTACTATAACTGGTACTTCTACTAACACTAGTACTTATATTTGAATTACTTCCACTGCTGCTTGTTCTACTACTGCTAATACTAGAACTACTACAGGTATTGCTACTGTTTCCACTATTATTAGGATTACAACTACTGGTACTGCTACTAACATAGTACTTATACTTCTATTACTTCCACTACTTATGCTACCAAAACTGCTCCTTTTACTTCTGCTCCTGCTGCTTCAACTACTGCTACTAAAATTTCAGCTGTTTGTACTTCTATCAGTAGAACTACTGCTGCTGTTACTGCTGCAACTTCTACTAAGATTACTACTTTTATTCCTACTATTACTGGTACTGCTACTACCACTACTGTAACTGATACTGCTGCTGTACAGCACATTCTTGTAATGCCTCATACATAAGTAAGTACTATCTTAACACCTCATATGAAGGCTTTGCTTCACAGTTATATGTGTCTGGGTTTTGTTCACTATATACAGTGATGATGATTCTCTGAGTCCTCTTCCTTTGTCTGAAATCTGGGCTCAGAACCATGTAAGATGGGAGATGTCAAGACATGATAAGAAACACATTTCCTGTGTGTTCCTGTGCAGACTGCTGTATAAAACTAGGCCAAACAGAGAGACTGAGGCATATCATGTTGTACAGTGTATTGAATAAAAAACACAGAAAGACATTCTCTCTTTGTGTGTCTCTTATTTATTAGAAATTACCACTACAGCTACTAATACTAGTGCTGATACTACTACTACTACTATACTACTGCTAGTACTAATATCACTACTGCTGCTACAACTACTGTTTCTGCTATTTTGTACTGCTACCACTATTATTACTGTAGAATTACACCTGTTTCTGCTACTAATACTAATACTTCTATTACTTCCACTGCTTCTGGTATTACTACTGCTATAACTACTGCTTCTGCTATTTCTACTACTACCACTACTACAACAGCTGCTGTACTGTGATTGCTGGTTCTAGCACTACTATTAGAACTACTGCTACTGGTACTAGTACTACTACAGTTTTTATACACAGCATCTGCAGTATGTATTGTTATTTTTTAGGTGCGTTTACCTGCAGAGTCCCATTCAGCTCCTTGCCAGAGTCCCAAAGCATCTTGGGAAACTTGTTGTCCTTTAATAGAAATGATAAAAATGTCAAAATGCTAACAATTAATAGTAATCAATCATCATATTTGATTAACAGTGTTGAAAGGTCCACTATATCAAACCTTAAACCTACCTCTGACTAAATTATTTAATTATAATTGGTGATAAGTCTAAACATAGACACATGTCTTATACTATTTGTGCTGAACTATAGCTGAACTTTCAAACCAGACAAAGTACACAGTCACCTAGGAAACAGACAACCAGTAGTGGAGCCTGAGGCCAAGATGAAGCTGTGGTTTCCTGCACCAGGCTGACACCCTTATACCCTAACCTCAAACATAATAGAGCAGATGTATGTTAACTGTCATTGTTCCAGACACCGTCTTCTAATGTGACAAACCAAGAAATGTCAATGACAAGAGGGCCAGAAGCCTCTTTTTTGAGTCATAAACTAGGGTCCTTTTGCCAGTTTGCCCCTTTTGCATTTTTATAACTTCTATAACTCCTTTAAGTCCTAGAGTTCTCCTTTTTATATTTTGTATTACTCACTTTTGTAAAAAACAAATAAAACTGGTTTGTGTTGTTTTACACTCCAATCAAAGTTCCTTACTTGTGCTCATCTCTGAGGTGCTCTCGTAGTCGGCAAGGTAAGCAAAGACGCCCCCCTGGGGTATGACTGACACGAGTTTTAAATTTGTTTATATTAAAAATTTATAATGACATTCTGCTAAGGATAAACATGCAAGGTTTATTAATGATCAGATTTGGGAAGGTTTAGAGTTGTTGATTGTGATCAATCTGATGCACCTGTGATAGAGGTATAATTTCAATTAAGTATCAGATTGAAGGGTTTATTATATTTGTTTAATTGGTTAAACTGTTAGGGTCCGGGCATTGAAGCTGCCCTATGAAACCGGGCGAGTGTCCTCAGATCGTCAGAGTGGGTCTCCTCCAGTGATGACCTGTTAGAAGATCATCTTGGAGTACTTTCAAACCTCCAACACCTATTTGCACCCACACACTTCTGTTGTGACCCGGCTGTCAGGACATACTTGACTAAATAGGCCTGTTAGAGCAGTTCAACGACAGCTGATGGTTACAGAAGTCAGGCTGAGCTCTGGTTCCCTCAGCAGACTAAGGCGGTCTTGCGTTTAGATTTTAGGAACCCGTTCAATACCTCGGTCAGAGGTAGAGAACAGCTGTCTGTCAGTGTTTTATCCAACACTGGCAGGGGGTATCGGTTGCCTGTCAGGCAGAAACCATTACAGACAACAGACAATCCAATCCATTAAGAAATTATTGATCATGAATTTATCTGGAACAGATTTAAATACTTTTTACAGGTTCTGAAATGGAGTGAACTCTGGATTTGAAACATGTGAAGGAGGTGTGCTCAAGTTAAAACAAAGTGTTATATTTTCCTTTAAGTACACCATGTATAGTAAATCACTCTGGTGCCATCTAGTGCTCATATGAAGAATCACAATGTAGCAGACAGAACACACTGAGGTTATTATTTTTCTACCAACAATTTGAAAGATGCTACATACGATCTTCCAGTGAAAACAATAAAACATTATTTTAAAAAAAGGTTGGTAAGAGAAACAGTCTGCAGTTGTGGTTTCAGCATGATGTAATACAGTCCTTAAATGGTTCTATAGATATATGTAAGTGACTTGTTATGCATCCATCTGTGAATATACTCATGTAAAAACTTAATAAAGAAATGGCAAAAAAAAATTAAATGTTCTCTCAGGATTCACAGAAGTCCTCACCTCGTCCATCAAGCCGATCTCGTCTCCGTAGTTGAAGACGGGCGTCCCGGGCAGCGTCAGCAGCAGCAAGTGGTACAGTTTGACCAGCGCCGGGCCCACCAGTGACGCCAGGTGACCCTCAGCCCGGCCCCCCAGGCTCCAGGCCAGCTTGGTCTGGTTGTGGGACGAATACAAGTGCTGGATGAGCTGAGCGCGCTCCGTGGCGTCCGTGTCTCCGGGACGGAGGACCCTGGAGATCAGCAAGTCGACTCCAGTGGAGGAGAGGAGCGAGGACACGTCTTCAGCCAAGGATCGATCTGTGACGCCGATCAGCACTCTAGAAGAAACATCCACAGTGGACTTTTTATGCCATTTTATTAGTTTAGTTTAGTTTAGTTTAGTTTAGTTCGGTCATTTTCAACTTGTTCAACTCAAATACATATGTAAATAAATAATAAATAAACAAATAAATAAATAATAAGTCATTACTTTTGACGCAGTGACAAACCAAAGCAAGTTTATACTAACTGAAAAGGTGCAGGATGAAGCCTCAGCTTATCACACCAACCCTCTACATTAATTATTCTGTTCAGATCCCTTTAAATATAGACTATTTTATATATGTATGTATATACATGTTTTATATATGTTTTACATATGTATTTTATATATGTATATTTAATATAGCCTACCAAAAAGTCCCAAAACAAATTTCGTATTCACACTAATGTTCATACATCAGTTTTATTTTTGTTATCATGTAATCATGTTATTTTTAGATATTTTTAAATCCATTCAGTGTATTAGCAACATATTTTCATTTCCTTTTCCAAACTATTCCATAAATGAACTCCATTGACTGATAAACATCTTTGTTTTGCATTTGTTCTAATCTTTGTTTTTATGATCATGCAAATTCCTCTTAGTTCATACTGATTTAATGTTGCAATACAACCTCATACCAAAACAACAGAACAGGTCTATTTCCAAGTAATCCCATAATGACTTGTATGAGCCCTCTAGTGACCCATGTGACCACTATAATATAATGATTAATGGTTTTACAACGCTCTGGTTAAGGTCTTTTTAGGTTCGCGCACAAAAACCACTTGGTTAGTGTTAGGCAAGGATAGAAAACCTCAGATCCTGTAGATGTTGATGCAATTTGACGTGTGTTGAGCTGAGAAGTTTGTATGCGTTCATTTCATGTAAAACAAACCTTTGTTCTATAGATATTTCTTGTAATTATTTTGCTTCCTTGCCTGAACCTGATTGTTCACAATATAATAAATTACATTGATCAGTGAGCCATTATGCCCCTTTAGTTTCCCTCCGTCAGTGGATCTTATCTTGACATCTGCATTTTTGTTAAGTTTAGTACTACATCTTAACTGGAAAAGAATTATGTTACTTTGTAAGTTACAAAAAATTGTGACATTACGAGTTATGAAGTGTTTCTCACACACATATACGTGAGAAGACACTGGGTGTCACAGCTTTCCCTCCTTATCTTGTCTCCGGATAGCTTGAAGTCATAAAGCTCTCTTTTGGATCCCTCTCTTTTCCAGGAAGGATGGGGAACCGGACATCTGGATTTGTGTGTTTATTTGTTTTACAACCTGCTACACAACAGCTTTTGGGCATTTTCCTGTTTCTCACAATGACGCAATGCCGGTCTGGTCTATATTGACGTCACCTGAACAGCATCACTTCCGCGGGTCATAATTATAACAGCCACTAGATGGTGTAAACGTAACCATAAGTTGTATACTGTCGTTTTTTTCTTGTGAGGACAGGCTGAATTTGAAACTTCTGGATACAGTCTGAAAGCATCTTATTTTTCTACTTTCTATATTACTTGTGCAGTTTTAAAGTCCTCCAAATCTCTAAATTTAGGAGCATATGAGTTTATGTGGTGTTAATTAAATCTGGATGTTTCTCACCTCTTGCCGGGACGCTCGTTCGTCTGGTTCTGGACGATGGCTCGGATGTCGGTCCACAGAGACGGCACCACGCTGGCGACGCGCTCGACCCCCGACAGCTGCACGCCGTCCACGCCGCCTTCATTCAGCCAGAACACCAGAGCAGACTGACAGGAGAGAGAAACACAACAGCGCCCCCTGCTGTCTCAGATCAACTCTTTATTTATGATTTACAGTTTACCTTCGTTTTTATTTTTGACAGTTTGGAGCTTCTATATTTATCACTGTGCAACTTGAACCGTCATGTTTTCTCATTTGATGTGATTTGGCGTTATTTCTTGTTGTGGAAGAAGTACTCAGATCCTTCAATGCAGTAAAAATGCTAACATAGCAATGTAAAAATACTCCATTACAAGTCAGCAATCAGCAACACAACTGATGAGTGACATCTGTGTTCATGATGAAACTGAGCTTTAACAGTCTCATAAATAATAAGTAATAACAAACATTTACTTAAAGTCAATTAGACTTGTGTTTTACTCAGGACAGACCTGCCGCCGACCTTCTGTGACTTTATAGACGTCAAGAGTGAACACTAGAGTGTAGAGAGTTTATTAAAGTATCATAACCAATAAACAGTGATGGAAGAAGTATTCAGATCCTTTACTGCAGTAAAAGTACTAATACAGCAACGTAAAAATACTGCATGAAAAATCCTACTACAGTAAAAGTACATAAGTATTATGAGCTTGATGTAGTTAAAGTATTGCAATAAAAGTAGTGGTTTGGTCCCTCTGACTGATATATTATTATATATGATATCATTAATTATTAATAGTGAAGCATCAGTGTTATTATTTATTTTTGCTGAAATATTGGATCATTTGAACATTTATTGAAATGAAACCATATCATAAAGACAGACCCACCCGCTGATCTGTTAGCTTTTTTAAGTTTCTTTTACAGTATCATGTATTTGAGATTTGTATGAAATAATGTATTTCTCCTGTTTACAGAAAGCAGGAGTCTGATGATTTGGGTGAAATTAGGCCCAATTCAAACACCTGGGCCCCCAATTAGGCCCCCAGGTGTTTGAATGGTGGGTGGTACAACAGTTCTTACAAGCGAACACTACAGCAAGAAACAGAAAGCCTGTACTTCATGACAAACATCAGCACACCTTGGGTACTTCAAGCTAACTCAACACCACCACCTACAGTCATCTTCTTCAGGTTAGTGTCACTGTAAAGAACAAACTCATGCCATTCATTCACCACCATGACAGCTGGGTAGAGCAGCAGCTGAACAATGTTGTCGCCAATTCAGCTTTACAAAAAGTAAATCAACAAGAGCAAGATATGTCTTTAGCTGGCAGCTGAACATGTTGTCTGTGAGTAAGATCCTCACCTTGAGTCTCTCAGCGACGCTGGTCACAGTGGTGTTGGAGAACCAGGGTCCAGATGATCCCTGATAGTTCGGAGTCAGATCCAGAATCACATTAATACCTGCAGGAAGACACAACAGGTATCGCAGTCAAATATATGTTTATGTCATTTCAGTTCCAACAGACTAACATGAAGTTTTAAACTTAATATTTTACAGGTTTCTGTAGAATCAAGAAAGAGGAAAACACAATTATAACACAACATGTTTTAGGACTTCATGTGCAACACTGCTGAGTAATAATAATAAAAAGCCTGTACTACTTGCAAGGCAGTCACTGTTATTATCAGTCATTGTTATTAATCCATTAATAACCCTGTAAATCATTAAAAAGCCTAAAAAACCTCTTACTTACCAGAAGGAATCAACCCTTGAATAAATCTGTTAAAAACTCCTAATACCAGCCTTTTCAGTTTGAAGCTGGCATATTCAATCAATAATTACACCTGATTAGTCTCAATATTTTTATTTTTTGCATCCATGCACTCACCCTTCTTGTGAGCAGCCTGCACGAGACTTTTAAACTGCTCCAGGTTTCCAGCTTCAGAGGAAATCTCCTCGAACCTCAGACTCATGGCTTCGTCTGCTGGAGCGACGTGGATCGGTCCAACTACCAAACCTTTAACCTTCAGCTTAGACAAACTGTCCACCTTCTGCTCCACACCTGACAGAGAGGAAGACACATGAGCTGTGACCAAGACTAAAGACCTGACGGTAAACTACAGGTTTAAAGACGCTGAATTCAGACACATGTTCTGTCTGACCGTTGTCTCCCAGTCCATCTTAAACCAACAGTCCGGAGCCCAAATGAACATTAAAGCTGTTTTTCTTGCTGTAATCATTCCTCCTGTTCATACTGACCATTAGAAGATCCCTTCATAATGACCTTACAATGGAAGTGATGGAGGACAAAATCCACAGTCCTCCTTCTGTGCAAAATATGTATTTCAAAGTTTATCTGAAGCTAATATGAAGCTTCAGCGTCCAAATGAGTCAAATCAAGTAGATATCTTTCAACGTTACAGTCTTTTTAGTGCCAAAGTCCCTCTTTTTGTTACTATACTTCCACCTGCAGCTCAACAGGGAAACACTGTCCGAGGAAACACAAAGAGGGAATTTGATGCTAAAAAGACTGTAAATGTGTCAGATATCCACTTGATATGACTAACTCAGACTGCTGAAGCTGAATAGAAGCTTCACACAGACTTTTAAATGCATTGAAAGCACATTTGAAGGATGTTTTAATATCCAGTATGAATAGGAGGAATGATTACAGCGAGGAAAACCTCTTTCATTGTTCACATGGACACCTGACTGCTGGTTTAACACACACTGGGAACACTGGGAACCCTCTTTTAACATTATTACATCATCTGAGTATGTTAAAGGAATCGTCCAACATTGTAGGAATCATTACTTTCTTTCTTTCTGAGAGTGAGAGATGCAACAATTAGGCAATTAATCAATTAGTGAATAGCCAGGATATTAGTAACTATTCTGATCATCAATTAATCGTTTAAGTCAGTTTATTTAGGAAAAATTCTTTGTTTTCAGCTTCTCCAATGTGAAGATTTGAAATGTGACTATTCCTTAATACGGGGCAGTCCAGAACTATTATTTTAGTAATTTTTTAAGGAAAAATACCAAATATTTGCAGGTTGCAGCTTCTCAGATGTGAGGAAACAACTTTTCTTTGTCATATAGTAAATGACAGTAAACTGAATATCTTTGGATGTTGGACTGTTGATTTGAGGACGTCACCTTGAGATCAGAGAAATTATGACTATAACATTCTATAGACAAAACAGTGAATCAATTAATCAAAAATGTAAACGTCAGACCGATCAATAATGAAAATAATCGTTAGTGGCAGCCCTAATTCTAACATCAGATAAGTTTCACAAAGATTATTATTTTTATTGGCAAATCTTAGTCATTTGTGGGAGCTGTGGTTGCTCAAATCTGGCAAAGTGATGTAAATGTTTTGTCTTTTTTTAAATGATTAAGTTTTCTGTTACTGTTGCGCTCAGCAGCAGATCCTTGTTTATTTCAGATATATGAACAGAAAATGTCAGGAACATGTTTCAACTTTTAAAAAGACAAACTAACCAGGAGGAGAGCGTCACCTCTGCTCTGTATACCTGCATCTAGTCGCCCACAGTGTGACTGTGGTGTCTGTTTAAAGTTCAAACTGTGTTTCACTTCCGCTAAATGCAAGCAGACAGACAGTCAGCAACGATACCCATGTTTCCACCACTTCAGAGACTTCACAACAACTTCCTGAGACTTACTTGTACCCTAAACTACAATCTCAATCCAGTGGTTGAAAGCACCAATACAGCAGTGTAAAAATACTCCATTACAAGTATAAGTCCTGCATGAAAAATCCTACAACAGTAAAAGTACATAAGTATTATGAGCTTAATGTAGTTAAAGTATTGCAGTAAAAGTACATAAGTATTATGAGCTTGATGTAGTTAAAGTATTGCAGTAAAAGTAGTGGTTTGGTCCCTCTGACTGATATATTATTATATATGACATCATTAGATTATTAATAGTGAAGCATCAGTGTTAGAGCAGCATGTTACTGTTGTAGCTGCTGGAGGTGGAGCTAGTTTACACTACTTTATATACAGTTAGCTAGTTTAGTCCAGTGGTTCCCAACCTAGGGGTCGGGCCCCTCCAAAGGGTCAGCAGATAAATCTGAGGGGTGGTGAGATGATTAATGGGAGAGGAAAGAAGAAAAAACAAAGTTCTGATACACAAATCTGTTTTCAGTTTTTGGACTTTTTCTCTAATCTTTGATTTTTGCTGAAATATTGGATCATTTGAACATTTATTGAAATGAAAGCATGTGAGAAGTTTAGAGGGAAAAATCACTATTTGGTGGAGCTGTTAACAACTCATAGACATGTGAAATGTGACCCCGACTACACACTGCTTTTTGTAAGACGTCAAAAGACAAAAAGGTTGGAAACCACTGGTTTCATCTTTAACAATGTGTTGTATTTTAAAAGCTTGTTATATTATCCATTGTGTCAAATCTTCATCTGAAAAGTAACTAAAGCTGTCAAATAAATGTAGTGGAGTAGAAAGTACAATATTTCCCTCTGAAATGTAGAAAGTAGCCTCACATGGAAATACTCAAGTAAAGTACAAGTACCTCAAAATTATACTTGTGTACAGTACGTGAGTAAATGTACTTGTTGCCCCTGGTAACAGTGTGTAAATTAAGTAGCTTGTTATTTGACTGAATGCCGGCTGGTCTCACCCTTCAGGTTGTGGGCATCAGTAAAAACCTGGATGTTTCCGATCTGGTACAGCGGGCCTTTGTTCCACCAGCTGGTGGCGGGCAGATCTCTGCAGCGTGGAGCCTGCAGGATGATGAGGACGGCTCCTCCCAGCATCCCCAACCAGCCGAGCCAGAACACCACCAGCAGTGCCCAGCGAGTCCGCACCCAGCTGAGGAGACAGATTTAACCAGCATGTTACTGTTGTAGCTGCTGTAGGTGGAGCTAGTTTCAACTACTTTATATACAGTCAGCTAGTTTAGTCCAGTGGTTCCCAACCTAGGGGTCGGGCCCCTCCAAAGGGTCAGCAGATAAATCTGAGGGGTCGTGAGATGATTAATGGGAGAGGAAAGAAGAAAAAACAAAGTTCTGATACACAAATCTGTTTTCAGTTTTTGGACTTTTTCTCTAATCTTTGATTTTTGCTTGTTATTGATTGTTAATAACTTGTGTATCTTTTGAATGTCATCTGAACATCGTATTGTTCCAGAAACAAATCATTTGAGATGGTTTTTAGCTAAAGCTCGTTGCGTGTAACACTGGCTCAAAGTAACAGATTGCTAAAGTTAACCCGATGTTGTGTTGGTGCTGTATTGACCCAAACTGGGTACAATTTTAATCCAGTGATATTAAGGGTGTGCAAAAGTTTGTTATTGTGTTATTGACCCACTACAGGAAATTAATTGGTAACGTTTTTGATAATTAATCATATAATCATTTTAACACAAGACAACACAAGGAAATTACTGTGAAATCCTCATATGCTAATATGTTATTTGACACATAAAACTAGACACTGAAAACTAAATATTTTCTGTCAGTAAAATAATTGAGTCTAATTTCTTAAGAATTCTGTTTTGTTGTATAGTTTGTACCAAATGGCACCACCGTCCACCGTGGAAAATGTCCTAAAAATGAACCGTTAAATATCTGCATATTACTCAGAACATTTCTAGGAAATCAGTATAAAAGTGTTACAACATCAGGTTTAATATTTAACAGTGTGTTGGATTTTATAAACCCAAATGCTTTTAAGTAAATTTTCAATTTGAAAGGTAACTAAAACTGTCAAATATAAATGTAGTGCTGTAAAAAGTACAATATTTCCCTTTGAAATGTAGAAACATTAAGCAGCATTAATGGAAATATGCTGACAGTACCTAAAACTCTACTTGAGTAAATGTACTTTTAACTTTTACTCACTGACATCAGCATTTACATTATAATAGCTACACATAGTTATAGTTATGTTAATGTGCAAAGCTTGTCTTTATGTGGCTTTATGTAGGCTTCTGATTCATGAAGTCATTTATAAATATGCATATTTGTCTGCATCAGCTGATATTTTTCTTGATGTTGACTCTTATTTATGTTGAGATTTTATTTCATTCAAACCATTAAAACCTTTATTTCCACAGGGAAGGCTACTGAGAGCAAGCTTCAAGGACGCCCTGATAACAACATAAGAAACAATAAAAGATGAACAGATAAGCAAATAAGCAATATAAAAAAATAAGAAACAATAAAAGTAATAAAACACATAATATGAAAACACATTAAGGCAATAAAAGCGCATAAAATTTGCACATATAAGTTAAGCTCAATTAAAACATACACATTCACACTGTGTCAGCTACTGTAAAAGATTCTGTTTAAAATGATTAACAGGGATCTTAATCTTCTGCAAGTTGTTCCACTTGTTTAGAGCGTTATAGCTAATTTAAATTATTTAAAGCTAATTTCTCAGTGCCAACACGTTGGTTTTCAAAGACTAAATAGTCTTGGTACCTCGTGCAACTATAATTAATTAGACATGTCACTGAGGAGGTTTAAACTGCAGTTCACACCCTGCAGTATCTGCACTGAATAACTATGAACGGATGAATATTGTCTGTTAAGTGTGTATTTATTATGTGAGTATAATAAAGATGCTGTATCATGTGTGTATTCAGTGTGTGTTCGGGCCTGTGTGCTCCTCCTCACCCCGGAGTCCCGGCCACCCGCAGCAGCTCCTCCTTGCTCAGCCCGGTGAACTTCACCTCCTCCTCCTCCTCCGCCTCCTCCGGGATCTTCAGCTTCACGGAGCCGTTCTTCTCCGCCTCTCCGCCGGCAGACGACGCGTCCGCAGCCCGCTCTTCTCCTGCGGTCATCGGCTGCTTCTCCTGCTCCTCCTGGTCCAGGTCCGCTTCACTCACGTCGGCCTCCGTCGCATCAGCATCCGAGGCGACCTGCGGCGGATCCGCATCCTTCGGCTCAGCATCTTTGGTTTCCGCAGCATCCTTCAGCTCCAGGCTCGTCTCCTCCGTGTTCATACCGGCGATGATCCGCTAATTAACCGCAAATGAATGAAAGGAAAGAATCTCTGCTGCTCTGCTCCGTCAGATGTGTTCGTGATGACTGTTTGTCTGATGTGAGATCTGTCTGTCTGTCTGTCTGTCAGCTATACTGCGGCTCAGGCTGCGTTCAAAACTGTCGGAAATATGACAATTAGACCCCTCACAGCGTCCCATCTCGGGCATATTTGTAACTTATAATTTTTTGTGTGTGTGTGATCAATTGTTTATTGCATAAGTAAGGAGATACAGAACGCGACACAAAATCAAACAGATCACATACACACGTATATCACAGCCAGTGTCGACATGTATTCGTCCATGTTCAAGCAACTTTTATACAATAAACAAAAACAGAAATATAAAATGATAAAACATAACTACCAGTAATTTATACAGTTTCAAAGAAGTGTCTCTGCCCAGCAAGTGATGTTTTAGGGTTTTGAATCACATGTCAAATACAGATTTTCTATGTTGGATTTAATGGTAAATACTGCACAATGTATCCAAACAGCATATCTTAAAATTATTATTGTATAGTCTCGTTTCCCTAAAGTGGTTGCTGATGTTATTTTTTAACTAATAGTGCTTGAATTTGTCGGTATCACATATTTCCGAGCTCATGCGGTGCACTTGAATGCATCATAAAACCGGATCGATCCAGTTTTTATTGTAATGGATGCTTCAAAAGCATCAGCAAAAAATAAATAAAAAATGCAATTGCATAAAGAGAGAATAAAGTGACCAGATCAGAGTGAAGTGACCGTTTATAATCATGCATGTTGTTCGTGTTTGTGTGTGTGTGTGTGTGTGTGTGTGTGTGTGTGTGTGTGCAGGTTTGTGTGTGTAATATTACATGTTGTGTGTCTGTTGTGTTAACAGTGTGACATGCAGAGATCCTGCCGACTCAGCAGCTCTGCAGACTGCTGACCTACAACAGCAGCTTCCTGAAACAGGAAGTCTCTGTAAGCTTTACAACAACCTGGTATCACAGTTCAGCAGGTCAAAGGTCACAGAGAAGAGAGACATCGGCTGCAATTTTTAAATTTATGAATAATAATAAACAAAAACGTTTTTTATAAGGGTTTATATTTTAACTGGATCTGGTTTCCCTTTTAAATGTAAGTCAGATGAAAAGTTAAGGACAGACTCCTTAAAGCATCGTCTCCTCCTTCATGTAAAAATCTACAATCTGTAAATAATTTCTGAAGTTGAGACTGAAATTTCAAAAATGTTGAAGTTTCAGCAACAAAAGAATAGAATAGAATCAGCTCTATTGTCATTGATCAATACAACTAAATGATAGTGCAGCTCCCAACACAGTGTTGATTAAAAATAAGCACTTAAACAAACCACAATAGAGAATCAATCAATAGTTAACATAACATTAAAATCTATTGAGATGAAAAAAACAGTATTGCACAGTCAGGGGTCATTTCAACAACAACAACAACAACAGCTCTTGGGGAGAAACTGCTCTTCAACCTGTCCGAGCAGCTGCAGTCCTGTATCGTCTGGAGGCTGAGGAGATGGTAACTGGGTTTGTTGGAAGCTCAGTGAGCTGTAGATGTTTTCCAGTCCTGCAGTAGTTCAGTCCGGTGATATTTTGTGCTGTGTTGATCCTTCATTGTAGAGATTGGATTGACCAAGCTGATTTTTTTCAACTTACACAAGTGTGATGTGGAAACTTGAAGCCTCCAGAGCACAAACACTGAGATGAACTTTACAGTGAAGGAAGAAACTTCTGGTGTCCAGCAGGAAAACTTTAGAAACCAACAATATTTGCATATTCATGGATTCTGGATTTTTAATGAGGTAGAAGGAGGAGATGCCATTTTAAGGATTTTAATCTGGTTATTATACATTTTTTGTGGAAAAAAACCACATTACTCCTCCAAGCAGAGTGTTTCCAGATGTTGTAATAGTTGTCTGGAGGGGATCATTAAAATCAGTTAATGCCTCCATCAATATTCTGCTGCTCATCCAGGTCACATTCATTCTATTATTTATATAATCAGGAATTATTGTCATATTCTGCTAAAAAGTGCTGAAAAATATGATAATAGGTAATGATAAAAATAATTTTTATTTATTTTAAATATTTATTTGACCTTGTCAAAACTCTTGCTGCTGCATTTTGAACTAGTTGGAGATGTAATAAACAAGACTGAGTGATACCAAAATATAACGAGTTGCAGTAATCAAGGCAGGAGGATGTGACGGCATGGATGACTCTCTCCAGGTCAGAGGTACAGACAGTTGATCTGAGTCTGGAGATGATACAGAGCTGCATGAAGCTTAATTCTACCACCTGATTGATTTGTTTGTCAAACTTCAATCCTCGAATATGACTCAAGGATTTTTTTGCATGTGATTTAACAGATGGAGCCAATCGGCCAACATGAGGGGAAATAATGTTGGTCAAATGCTGTGATCCAAATAGAATAACTTCAGTTATATTCTCATTGAGCCGAAGAAAGTTTGCAGCCATCCAGGATTTGAAGGCAGTTGTTGAGGTCAGTTAGTTTGTTGTAGTTATTAGGCTCTAAGGGGAGGTAGATCTGTCTATTATCCACATGGCAGTGAAAAGAAATGTTGTGTGTATGAATAATGTGGCCCAGCGGAAACAAAAAGATATAGAAGATGACTGGACCATGTATGGAGCCTTGGGGGACACCCATAGACTGTATAAAAATATGGATGTATTTACCGTGACGTCACCCGTTGGTTTCTGAAGAGAGGTTTTGAACATGGATGTATAAAGAGAACTGGATACAGGAAGAGCGCCAGGCTTTGAAGCCAATTTGACAAAGCGGCCAAACCGTGTAACTACAACGTCATGTGATGCACACTGGCCCAAAAAGACTTTTTCCCATAGACTTACATTGTGAAAGAGATGTCTGTAAATCAGCGGATAAATTTTTCTGAGCGTCACAACCCCCTCGAAATGACCCGTCTCACTATCAGAATTAAATCCGTTCGGTCCGATCACATTTCAAAAGCCTCGAAGAGCCGCATGATTCAATTGTTTTATCCCCATTCAAGTTAGCCGGAGGGCTAAACCGGAAGTAGCCGACTCGGCCAGCGAAAGTCACTAGTGCGCATGCTCTATGGGCCGCACGATGTGTAAGATCCGGGTACTTTCATACCAGGAAGTCAATTTTTTTTGGCTTCATGCGCCACTGAGCAACTTTCATAGGAATGAACGGGGCCCCGCCTCCGACGCTGTATCCAGTTCTCTTTATACATCCATGGTTTTGAAGCTCAAAGTGAGCCACTCCGACCGTCGCCATCTTGGCAGTGCGTGACGCTGCCTTCATTATGCATAACTTTACGGTTTAATCAAATTTAAACGGGTGAGTTATAAAAATCCCCCCCCCCCCTACAGTTGTCATGAAAGGGGAAATTAGCTACAGAGACCAAAACCGTTGTTTGTACCAGGCTGTAAACATGTTTATATGTCAAGGAACTGCAGTTTTTGGCTTTATTTTACAGCCCCGGAGGTTGCCACTTGGGGACACCACAGGACATGAGGGCAGAGGAAGAAGATGAGTACACTGAACAGAGACACTGAAAGATCTGGAAAAGTATCAAGTCCTGGCATTTTTGACAGCCAGCTGGTATTTATCCAAAAGATCCTTCAGAATTTGAAATTAAATTTGCAATGTATCCCACTTCTACCTCCACTCTGCCCTTCAGTTTCCTCTCCTTATTTGTCTTTTATTACCGTTATTTTGCCACAGTGAGAATAACCTATAAGGTAAAGATAGAGACAGAGAGATGTTTGCAGTAAAACACAGACAGCAGGTTGGATGCTGAAGCTGAGCTTTATTCAGATAATGATTCAGACATGACTCCGTTTTACAACACGTTACTGTCAAACTGTCAAACCAACATGGCAACAAGTCATTTTCTAAAAGCAGATAGCAAAATGTAAATGATCTCAGAGTTTTTTTAAAATTTGAAATAGAATCAAAACAGAAAAATGTTTGTTAAAGGAACAGAAATAACTGCATTTTAAGCATAAAAACCTTTTTCTCTCAGTCAGACTGAGTTCAGGTTCTAATAAATCAACTGAATTATATCAGACTCCAGAACTCCTCTAACCTCCATGATGTCTGCTGCTGCTCACTCTGGTTTCACTCGGACTGCTGTATCTGCCTCTCTTTTTACTACTGACGCCGTCACTGTTTCTGCTGTAACTGCTGTAACTGCTCCTGCTCCTGCTGTCACTGTTCCTGCTCCTGCTGTCACTGTTCCTGCTTCTGCTGTCACTGCTCCTGCTGTAACTGCTCCTGCTTCTGATTGTACTAAAGCTGCGGCTTCTGCTTCCTCCCTGTTGCGGCAAAGCTTCGTTATCAATACAAATATTTGAAACTCTTCCCTGTGATGAGCAGCTGTGGCACTGAAATTCTAAGTTTAGTGGTGTGTAACAGCGGAATATGTTTCTGAGATGGAGCCTAGACCTTCCAAGCTCTTCTAATGACTTCCTCAGATCATCTTTGGTAGGAGGATCAAAATCTCTGGGTTTATCAAAAACTATTTTAAACACAAAGGCATAATCTCTCCAATATTTACAGACAATTTCATTAATGTATTTAATGATATTGAACTTTTTATGGTGTGTACACTTTTGACATGGGGAGAGGTAAGAGTAGATGAGCAGGAACTTCCCATCGGTGTTGCTAGTCAATGGTTTCAGCATCTCCAGAACCCGAAGTTCTGCATGCACAGGTCCTGAGGGTTTAGCTACAACCAATGTACACATCACCACCTGAAACAGTGTCTTCAACATGTTCTTCATAGCGGTCATTCTGAAGGAAATCAATAAGTGTGTTGGGGTCCTGGTTCAGTGGGATGTTTGCAGCCAGACAGAACTGTCCCTCTACCCTGTACCTGTCAATGCAAAGAGACACAGCTCAGTTTATGTGACACAGAGTGAAAGTATAGACTGAGTTTATCATGTGACAGTGATCCAGCCTTTGCTGACTGAAGCCATCACGTTAGTCACGTTCATATCAGACGACTCTGCAGCAGTGCCAGCGTTCAGTGCAGATGAAAGCAGAGTTGTGTTGTGTATTGTGGTGGAAGTCGGGGCCTGAAGAGTCTTTAACACCAGAGCCTGCAGTCTACATCCCGTCTCACACCAATGATTAATGTTTTTATCTATGACCAACATCTTCCCCCAAGTTTAACTAAGTGTTTAGTTGCCTTGTCTGATCATTGCTATACTCTACATTCTACTTATTTTCACTTTCTACTGAGAAAAATCCTCATTTTAATAATAAGCAGCTCAGTTTAGCTGTGTAGTTTACAATAAACCCAGTCCTGCAGCGATGAGTGCTTCCCGGTTTTGACCCTTCTAGTCCTGGTTAATGACATGAACTGAAGTGCACTCACTCTGTCACGATTCTTTCTACAATAGGAGTCAGCCAGTTCACATTCACAGCATCCAACCTGCTTCCAGCTGACAGCAGGAACAGCAGCAGCATCCAGGACCGGACAGACATCTGTAGGGTTACAGAACAGCACAGCATCATCACAACATGAAGCAGAACAACAGTAACAGTCTAAAGTTCATTACAGCCACTATGGACACACGAACATCCTGATGATTTATCTGCTCTGACCAGCAGTGGAGCTAAAAATCAAAAGTTTGTCCTGATGGTGCTGCTGGTTGGTTAGTCTGCAGTTGTACATCAGTCCATCAGTTACAAACTATTATCTAAATGGTTTCTCACCTTCAACACTGTTTCCAACTATGTGTTTGTTAGCACAGATCACAACCGGATGAAAACTGCATCACAGTGAAACGAGATTATCAGAACAAACTGCTGCTGGTTTATTTACCTGCTCAGGTAGATGAAGGTTCTGCTGTGTGTCTTCAGTAGTCGGAAGTCGAGTCGTCAACCTCCTGACAGCGAGCGTCAGGAGGTTTTTATACAGAGGAGAGGAGGCTCATCTCAACCACAGACTTTAGAAATGAGGAAGAAAGAAAAGAGAATAAAAACAAAGATGTTATCACTGCATCACACATGTAAACCCACAGCTGTCCTCTGAAGAAACATATTTGGTCATATTCAAAAAAATAATACTGGCCTTCAGTGGTCATTAATACGTCATTAATTAATAAGTCAGATCTCCAGCTTCCCGCCTCCTGCTCTGCACTCCGGTGGTCTGCATCTCCTCCGCTCTGCCCCAACCTCTTTCCTTCTTTTTGGAAGGGAGCCAACACTCTCCATCGATCTCATGTTTCCAAATGAAGAAGAATATTATATCTCAAGCAGGATATGCTGAGAAATGGCAAAAGTCAATGTAAGAAGCATTTGACATCACAGGAAAGAATATGAGTAAATCAGCAGAAAGAGAATCCAGCATCCAGGGATGGATTTAGTGATTTCTAACTGGGAATGTTGGTATTGTCAGTGGTAGAAGAAGCACTCAAAACTTTTTCTTAAGTAAAACTATTAATACCGCACAGTAAGAAATACTGTAAATTTTTACTTAAAGTGAAGAGTGACAGAGAGGAATTATCAGCACAATGTACTTAAATCTACTTAACGTCTGTTCACAGTGGAGCTTTTAATTCTTATATAATGCTGGATAGTTTAATGAATAATATAATGAATAATAATGCATCGTATTTCATTTATTATTTTATTCATATTTTGTGAGTAAAATCTGGATTTGCAGCGTAAACAGTAACATTTATTTGTCAGGTTAATGTAGTGGAACAATGTTTTCCTCTGAAGTCCACAGTTGCATATTTTTTTAGTGCTTTGGGGTTGTAAGTTATTTTGGGGTACAATGAGTTAAAATAGTACCGTTATTCAATATCTTTCATATCTAATCATCATAATAAATCTATGGTTGTTTGGGGCACCAGGCAGTTGCCTAATTTGCCTAATAGTGAAGTTCACCTCCGCTGACGTCTTTACACGAATAAACTTTCAGCTTCTTGGGAAGCCAGTTTTAAAAGCTCTCGTGAAAAAAGATCTCTCTTTAGATGATATGTTGAACTTCCTCAGTGTTGAACAGAGATAAAATGAAAACTTCTGCTGTGTGGATGACGAACATTTTCATCTAAAAACCAACTGTTTGTGGTTATAACATGTTAGTGTCAACAACAAAGTGCCAGAACAAACAGTCTGACCGCAGCAACGCGGTAAATAACCGTTATTTACACAGAGGAGGACCTTCAGGGTCTCTGCAGGACCTTCCATTTATGAGAGGTGCAATCTTTAGTTCATAAAATATTACAAATGAGTAATTATAATGTTATTGTCAAAGTAATTTATAATTGACCAAGGACCCAGCAGGTCCTGAGGGGAGACAAACAGACACATCCAGTTCCAGCTCTTAATACTGGGTTTATGGTTATGATAGTAACTGAAATCAAAACAAAACCATTTTTAAAAATCACATAAATACTTTTAATAACTAATTATAGATTATTTAACAATAACATTATAATGACTCATTTGTAATATTTTATAAACTAAAAGTTACACCTCTGATAAATGGCAGGTCCTGCAGAGACCCTGACGGACCTCCTCTGATACAAAGACATGTTGTTGCTGGGAGGATGGAGAGCTGCAAACGAAGGGAAGAAAATGTCATCGCTCGTCTGATAACAGGTCACACAGGTCTAAACCTTATATTATATAAAACAGACAAGCACCCAACTGGAAAATACTCACACTGCCAACCAGAAACAGTCCAACATGAAACAAAACTAAAATGACAGATCGTATAACTCCTGTTTTGGCTCTTTGTATCTTGTAGAATTAATTTTAAAGTCTTTCTCTTAGTTTTTAAGGCACTAAATGGCTTCGCCCCCTTTATATCACAGACTCTTTATCGTTTATGATCCTCCACGAACCCTTAAATCCTCCACAGCTGCTCTTTCAACTGTTCCCATGGCACAACGCAACAAACATATCTTTTTATTATAGCTGTCTGTTTTAATCTTTTATGATTTTCTCTAATTTTCTATTTAATGACAGTGTAACAGTGTAAATACTAGTTTATGATTAGTAACACTCATTTCCTCCGTGTGCGTGTGTGTGTGTGTGTGTGTGTGCGCGTGTGTGTGTGTGTGTGTGTGTCTGCTTTCAAACTTGTGTTTTTGGTGTTTTTGTTTTTGCTGCTGAATTGTATGTTGAGCTGCATCCTGTGCTTGAAAGGTGCCATATAAATATATAAATATATAAATATATTGATATATATAAAAGTTCATTCATTCATTCATTCATTCATTCATTCATTCATGTACTACTTCATTCTAGAATATATAATATCAAGAGAAATCACTATATTTAGTCACTAATGAAGAAAACAACATGACTTTTCATTGTCAGGTCTCTGCGGGACAGAAATACTGTGATATTATTACGTTTTTAAAAGAAACTGATTCAGCTACAAGAATCTAGAGGTTTTTTTAATTTCCTGCATAATCGCTTGTTCCACTTACAGTCCAGCAGGTGGCGGTAATGCGCCTCTAAGATAGTTTTCCAGTCGCCATTAAACACTAAAGAAGAAGAGCAAGAACAGCTTCCGGTTCCTGCTTACGTTTCTTAAGGTCGTCTTAATATTTGTAGAGTAAAATAATCAGTGTCATTTTTTTAAACTACATATCTTTCGTCACTCACACCTGTGTGTGCGTCATATTATAAACGGTGACATCACCGTCGGAGGTAAAGGTGTGTTTCAATCTGCTGGTTGATGGTTTTATGACGTCAGTTCTCAGGATCCACCTTAAACACAGACACGTTGCTGCTGCTGCTGCAGTCTGAACAGCAACACGCTCACGAACCGCTTCAGTCTGCGGATCATTATGAATTATTCTGAAGCTAAATGTGAACTGAAGCAGCTGCTGAGCAGAGTGAGTCCACCAGACCTCCCGAAGCTGCTGCACTGGATCAGGAACTCAGGTAACCTCACCTGTCCTGCACGCGCTCACATAAATACCTCATCTGTCCTGCACGCGCTCATATAAACGCCTCGCCTGTCCTGAGGTGTCATTCCCTCCAATTAGATCAGATTGTTTATTAAAGGGTCACTCCACAGATTTTCTATATGAGCATCAGTTTACTGGTCAAACAGAATTCCTGGAACTTTACAAAACTTTGATTAACAGCAGATACAAGAGTACTGATGAAGTACTGAGATCCTTTACTGCAGTAAAAGTACAAACACTGCAATGTACAAATACTCCATTACATCTAAAAGTCCTGCATGAAAAATCCTCCTACAGTAAAAGTACATAATGACCATACATTATGAGCTTGATGTAGTTAAAGTATTGCAGTAAAAGTAGTGGTTTGGTCCCTCTGACTGATATATTATTATATATGACATCATTAGATTATTAATAGTGAAGCATCAGTGTTAGAGCAGCATGTTACTGTTGTAGCTGCTGGAGGTGGAGCTAGTTTACACTACTTTATATACAGTTAGCTAGTTTAGTCCAGTGGTTCCCAACCTAGGGGTCGGGCCCCTCCAAAGTGTCAGCAGATAAATCTGAGGGGTGGTGAGATGATTAATGGGAGAGGAAAGAAGAAAAAACAAAGTTCTGATACACAAATCTGTTTTCAGTTTTTAGAAACTTAGTTCGTCAAGAGTCTCATTTTGTCCAAAACTCAAAGATGTTCAGTTTACAATCAGAGAAAACAGAGAAACTGGATTTACAGACGATTCATCTCGTATCAAAACAGTTGTAGATTAATTTACTTTGATCAATTATTGACTTGAATGGTTTTAGCTGAAGTTTAATCAACAGCTCTGCTTCTCTTCACTGAAACTTCAAATATTTTATAAACGTGTCATTTCTTCAGACGTTAGCGAAGGCGTCTTTATTTCAGGCCTCCTCGTTGAAACACTCTGTGTGTGTGTGTGTGTGTGTGTGTGTATATGTGTGTGTGTGTGTGTGTGTCGTCCTGCAGATGAGCTGGATCAGCTGCTGTTGGACAACAGGACGGTGATGCTGCAGAGCATCGCAGACGAGCTGAGAGCCCGTCTGCCTCTGGACGCCATGTTACCCTCTGAGACCGCCGCCCACCACAAGGTACTACATATAATATTACATAGTATGACACAATACTGCATAATACTGCTGATGGGTACTGCACACAGTACTACATAATACTACATAATACTGCTAACAAGTACTGCAGATGACTGCATACTACAGATTTAATGGATTAAAGGAAGTTCTTAATAAACGTTGACAAAGAATATTTACTCAACAATAGTACTTAAATACAGCTTAGAGGTACTTGTACTTGAGTTTTTGTAATTTATGCTATTTATACTTCTACTTCACTGCAGTACAGAGGAAAACATGTATTTTTTACTGAGTTTCACCTTGACCAGCAACAAGTAAAACACTGTGTACACATGAATACATCAGCAGTACTAATCCAGTGATATAGATAATCTGTTCTGCATATGTAGTACTTTTACTTTCTGATACTTTGAGTAGGTGTCTGGTGTGTTTCTGATACTTTGAGTACGTGTCTGGTGTGTTTCAGATACTTTGAGTACGTGTCTGGTGTGTTTCTGATACTTTGAGTACGTGTCTGGTGTGTTTCAGGTACTTTGAGTACGTGTCTGGTGTGTTTCAGATACTTTGAGTACGTGTCTGGTGTGTTTCAGATACTTTGAGTACGTGTCTGGTGTGTTTCTGATACTTTGAGTACGTGTCTGGTGTGTTTCTGATACTTTGAGTACGTGTCTGGTGTGTTTCAGGTACTTTGAGTAGGTGTCTGGTGTGTTTCAGATACTTTGAGTACGTGTCTGGTGTGTTTCAGGTACTTTGAGTAGGTGTCTGGTGTGTTTCAGATACTTTGAGTACGTGTCTGGTGTGTTTCAGGTACTTTGAGTAGGTGTCTGGTGTGTTTCAGATACTTTGAGTACGTGTCTGGTGTGTTTCAGGTACTTTGAGTACGTGTCTGGTGTGTTTCAGATACTTTGAGTACATGTCTGGTGTGTTTCAGATACTTTGAGTACGTGTCTGGTGTGTTTCAGGTACTTTGAGTAGGTGTCTGGTGTGTTTCAGATACTTTGAGTACGTGTCTGGTGTGTTTCAGGTACTTTGAGTAGGTGTCTGGTGTGTTTCAGATACTTTGAGTGGGTGTCTGGTGTGTTTCAGATACTTTGAGTAGGTGTCTGGTGTGTTTCAGATACTTTGAGTACGTGTCTGGTGTGTTTCAGATACTTTGAGTACGTGTCTGGTGTGTTTCTGATACTTTGAGTGGGTGTCTGGTGTGTTTCAGATACTTTGAGTACATGTCTGGTGTGTTTCAGATACTTTGAGTACGTGTCTGGTGTGTTTCAGGTACTTTGAGTAGGTGTCTGGTGTGTTTCAGATACTTTGAGTACGTGTCTGGTGTGTTTCAGATACTTTGAGTACGTGTCTGGTGTGTTTCAGGTACTTTGAGTAGGTGTCTGGTGTGTTTCAGATACTTTGAGTACGTGTCTGGTGTGTTTCAGGTACTTTGAGTACGTGTCTGGTGTGTTTCTGATACTTTGAGTAGGTGTCTGGTGTGTTTCAGATACTTTGAGTAGGTGTCTGGTGTGTTTCTGATACTTTGAGTAGGTGTCTGGTGTGTTTCAGATACTTTGAGTACGTGTCTGGTGTGTTTCAGGTACTTTGAGTACGTGTTTGGTGTGTTTCTGATACTTTGAGTAGGTGTTTGGTGTGTTTCAGATACTTTGAGTAGGTGTCTGGTGTGTTTCAGATACTTTGAGTAGGTGTCTGGTGTGTTTCAGATACTTTGAGTACGTGTCTGGTGTGTTTCAGATACTTTGAGTAGGTGTCTGGTGTGTTTCTGATACTTTGAGTACGTGTCTGGTGTGTTTCAGGTACTTTGAGTACGTGTTTGGTGTGTTTCTGATACTTTGAGTAGGTGTTTGGTGTGTTTCAGATACTTTGAGTAGGTGTCTGGTGTGTTTCAGGTACTTTGAGTAGGTGTCTGGTGTGTTTCTGATACTTTGAGTACATTTCTGGTGTGTTTCAGATGCAGCAACAGTCGCGGCCGACGGTTCATGTGGACGCTTTCCTGTATGATGACGAGCAGGTGGACTCTCTGTGTGAGGAGGGAACCATGAGCCGCTCGTACTGCCTCAGCTGTGGATCCTGCAGGACCGCAGCGCTGGGTGAGGAACGCATCATCACCGCATCATCATCACATCATCACTGCATCATCACTGCATCACACACTGTATTTGTGTACATTGCGAGAGTAATTTAAGGTGGACTTCTTCTTCTCTTCCTACAGATTTCATCTCGCACTCGTTCTCCGTGTCGGAGCTGCAGTTCCTGTTCCAGAACGTTCTGCCGGACCTGAGCGGCCGGACGCTGGTGGACGTCGGCTCCAGACTGGGAGCTGTGCTGTACGGGGTCAGAGCTTCTGTTCATATCACATCATAAAGCATCTATAACATATATTTCTATAACTCCATAGTCTGATGTGTCAGTGTGTAACGTGTTGGTGATGAACCTACAGAGAATCATCAGAGACTCTGCAGCTCCTCTCGGCTTTACGGAGCTTTATAGTGAGTTTCAGCTCATTGTTTATCTGTCCGGCTGCAACTTAACTGTTCTGGTTCACTCTCAGCGTCTCATAGCGTCGTTTCCAGAGCTGTAAAAAGCTGCTGAACACTACCTGCTCACAGTTAGCTGTAGACTAGCTGGTGAACATAGTGGAGCATTTAGCAGCTAAAGAGCCAGATATTTCCCTCAGGAGTTGGTAGAGAGTAAAAACAGAGACTTCACATGAATGATAATGTTGCTCCGTAACTGCCGGATGTGGAAACAAGTTCAACATATCAACTTAAAGCTGATGATGAGTCAGAGTTAATGTTCTCATCTTGTTTCTGATAGAAACTAAACATCATTAATGTTTTAATGATCTCATGAGCAGGACGGTGGAATGAAACTGTCAGCAGCACAGAGACGTGCAGCGCCGCCCAGAGGCCGAAAAGAAAATAATATACTGTTTATGGAATAAAACATAGTTAAACAGAATAAACTAAAGTCAAAGAATAAAATAATATAGAAATAAATTTACATCATTGTAATTATAAGCAAAAAACTGTCAACTTAAAAATTTAAAAAACAGAATTCAAACTGATTTTCATGTTTGTGTGTGTGCGTGTGTGCGTGTGTGCGTGTGTGTGCGTGTGTGTGTGTGTGTGTGTGTGTGCGTGTGTTCAGGGTTATGTGTACAGCTCGGCCTCTCAGCTGGTGGGTCTGGAGCTCAGCGAGGAGTTCGTCAGGCTGCAGAACGACATGCTGCAGAAATACAGACTGACTGACAGAGTTCAGGTTGGTCTCTGTGTATCTACTGTAACACCTTAAAAACACACACACACAGCACAGAAACAGTGAAGTTAAATAAAGGTTTGAAGGTGTAACAGACTTGTATTTATATATCGTTTTGTGGGGGTTGTGATGCTAAAACAACTTTACACATCCTGGTAAGTAAACAGCACTGAAGAGGACGCTGCTTTAAACATCATGGACTCAAGACAAACACATCATCAGTTAAAGACAAAGTGTCATCAGTTAAAGACAAAGGCCTGAATGAGTCAAACCAGCACGTGTATGGAAAACGCCGACAGGGTCTGCTAAACACTGATCTGTTAGCTCGGTGCTAGCGTTACGTTTCCTGGTTGAAATCCCATTTTTACAGCATCACATGCTTCAGATTTTTTAAAATGATGGATTTCTTCTCATTACAATGACAGAAATGATGGAGATTGATCAACATTCAACATATTATTATTATTATGATCATGTGTGGTTGGTGGGGGATTATGGGAGATTGAGTTTCTATCTCCTGCAGGTTCTCCACGCTGACGTCTGCACGCAGGACGTTCTGCTGCAGAACGCCGACGTTCTGGTGATGAACAACGTCTTCGAGTACTTCATGGAGCCCAGCGAGCAAGTCAGGTGAGGACACACAACACACAGAAACACACACACACACTCTAATACACACAACACACACACATGGAGTAATGCTGGTTGTGTGTGTGTGTGTGTGTGTTCAGAGCCTGGAGGTTCATCATGCAGAACTTGAGGAAGAAAGGATCTCTGCTGGTGACGGTTCCCAGTCTGCAGGAGAGTCTGAGCGCTCTGCAGGTGAAACTCACACTGACACACCTGACGCCAAAAGCATCAAACTGTAGATTCACGACTAAAACTGTAAACACACAGAGACGTGTTCTCAGATTTATGAAGCCGTGTGTTCTTATGGTTATGGCTCCACAGTTGGTCCAAGATGGATGAAGACCTGAATCAGCTGTTTTCATATCAACATGCTGCATCTGTCACTGAAACAGACAACAAACTACATTAATCACACAATAGTAATTAATCAAGATTAAGTTTATAAATGTGCCTTTGATTGGCATTTTACAGACTGATGTTTTAGATTCAACCTCAGCAGGTTCACATCCTGCTTTTATAAAAACCAGTTTATGTTCTGGAAATTTCCCCTTTTTTCATGACGAAAATGAGACTAAAACTCATTTTAAAAAAGCATTAAAAAAACATAAACTATGATAAAATGTACAATTACAATTTCACCATCAATTAAAAACTACACAATAATGAAAAAGATGCAAATGGACAAATTAACTAATTATTCTTTTAATTAATTTTCGTTAATTGCTTCCCTTTACTACGGAAGCCCTGAGAGGCAAGTGGAGAAAAAAACATTCTGGTGATTTATTTTCTAAGTCGGATCTAAATAGTTTTCTGTTCTGTGTTTTTTTTTTTTTTTTGTCAGGATAATTTTTTTTTAAGTGTTCGTTGTTGTAATTCTCATTTCAGCCACAAGAGGCTGAAGTGCAGCATTACTTCATGTTCTAAATAGAACTAAAAGCTTTCATGTTTTCTTCCAGGTGAGTTTTAAATCTCTGCATGCGCTCTAAACACAAGATACAAATATAATATGTTAGCAAGTTATGTGCCGTTACTGTCGTGTCTTTATTTTGTCACCTGGAAGAAAACATGAAAGCTTTGAGTCCTGTTCAGAACGTGAGGTTGTGCTGAACAAAGATGATCCTGGTAAAACCTTTTTTCACCTGTTCTTAAGTCATAAACACGGGAGAGAAAACAGTTTAGATCAGACTTAGAAAATGGATCACCAGAAGTTTTTTTTTCTCACTTGCCTCTCAGGGCTTCCGTACTTTTCCCTGTATTAATGATCTTTTCATTTTATCCTCATTGGTATCATAAACATCCATTATAGCTGCTTTCAGGATGTTTCTGTGTCCAACGTCAGGAGTGAAGATCACGTCTGTGCAGCCGGTTCCTCTGATTGAGATTTATAACTCTAGATCTAAATAAATCTGATGAAATTAATAAACAGTCCCGTCCAATCAGAGTCCGTCTCTGTTTGACTGACAGCAGTTTAATTAAAGTTACTAACAGATTGTTCTTAAACTCACTGCTTCCTGGACGGTTCTGTGTTTCCTGTTTGTGTCCAGCAGGAGGCGCTGCAGCCCGGCTGGGTGGAGGAACTTCCTGTGGACTACGACGTCTACCTGGGCGGAGACGCAGACCCCGACGCTCTCAGACAGATCCACCTGTACAGGGTCATGTGACCACCAACAGATCCACCTGTACAGGGTCATGTGACCAGGACAGATCCACCTGTACAGGGTCATGTGACCAGGACAGATCCACCTGTACAGGGTCATGTGACCAGGACAGATCCACCTGTACAGGGTCATGTGACCACCAACAGATCCACCTGTACAGGGTCATGTGACCACCAACAGATCCACCTGTACAGGGTCATGTGACCAGGACAGATCCACCTGTACAGGGTCATCTGAATTGAACTAGTGTCAACTGGTCTGAACTGGCATGAATTGGTGTGGACTGCTTTTGAATTGGTCTGGATGGTTCCCAGTCTGCAGGAGAGTCTGAGCGCTCTGCAGGTGAAACTCACACCGACACACCTGAGGCCAAAAGCATCAAACTGCAGATTCACGACTAAAACGGCGTGAACACACAGACGGGTTCTGTTCCTCAGGTTTATGAAGCTGCGTGTTTCCATGGTTGAACTGGATGCAGGAGCCTGAATCTTTTCATATCAACATGCTGCACCTGTCTGATCACCTGTCTGATCACCTGACTGATCACCTGACTGATCACCTGACTGATCACCTGTCTGATCACCTGACTGTGAAACAAACAGGAAAGAAGAAGCGTTTCACTGCTTGTGTTGCACCAGCGAGGTTTTCTCTTTATAGCGTTTATACCATGTCATTAATTAATCAGATGGACTGTAAACCATCATCATCATCATCATCATTATTAATCATCAGATATGTGATCAATGATTAACTTGTAGCTCATATCAAAACTGACTGTTTTGTCCCAGTTAAGGATAAAAAAGAATATTAACAGTTCTGACTGGTTTTAAGTTTCCTGTTTCTTTAACTGGTCTGAACCGGGACTCTTATTAAACCAGAGTTTCTACTGGTTCCAGCTCAGAGTTCTGTGTTTTTAAACCGTCCAATCAGAATCCAGGTCTCACTCTGGTCACTTTGTTGTCATGGAAAAGTGGTTTTCACTGGTTTGTTTTGCCCCTCTTCACTAAAGATGCTGGTCTGAACTGGTCTAACGAGTTACTGTGTTTGTGATGTCACTGTGATGTCACAGTGACGTCACAGCCATGTAGAAGAGCTGAAGACAAACCGGTCGAGTCGTTTTCTATCTTCAACCTCACAAATCCAGATGATACTTTCACTTTTTTTTTTAAATAATAATGATTTTATTCCAGAAACGTGTTTGATGAATCTACAAACGAGCAGGAATCTTCATCGTCAGCTTGTCGTCACTCAGTTTGTGTTTAATTATGTCTGAATATGAGAATTTCTGTTGAATCTCAACTTAACGAGTAATAAAAAAGATTCATATTTAAATATATTTACAATGATAATTTTACCTAAAAAATATATCATCAGAGGAGGATGAACCACCATCATAAATAAAGTTAATCAACTGAAATTAAATAATTACATAAATTAAAATAAATAATTACATACATTTAAATACGACTAAATTAACAAATTAAATTACATGAAATGTAATGAGATCAAATTAGACAGCAGAATAAAATGAAATAAATAATCCATCAAACACTCAAACAAATCCATGAAATATGAACCAAACAGATTAATATTATAAAGTCACGCAGGTTGTTTATTTGTTCTCTGATTGTTTGGAGGGAAAATGAAGGAAAGAGTCTGTTTACGGAGCAGCAGCGAGCTCATTGGTTCACAGTGAAAATAGAAATAAAACATTTCCAGAATCCTCAAAGACTCTTCTAACTAAAATAAATGATAAATTAATATTCTGTCTGTTGTAAAAATAAAAAGAGATGTTTTACTAGTTTCTTAAGTTGTGACTCAAATGACAAATATCTTTGCATAATTTATACAACATGAAACTCAATTTAAAACATTTTATTATCAGTTTTATTTGTCATGAGAGAAAAAATCCTCATTTTCTGGATATAACAAGAAAACGTAACGATGTTCATTCTGCGTCAGTGTTGAAGGAAGAACCGGTGAGACGGTTTCAGACGCGTCACAGAAAACATCATTATAACCAGAAAAGTATTTATTAATAATAAAATACATTATTTCTTGTTTAAATCAGAAAATGTTTCAACATTTTTATTTAAATGTAAATAAAAATGTTTTCTTCTTGTGAGAGAAAAACAATATTTATTGTATATATACAATATTTTAATTGATTTTGTTATTATATATTTTATAAATAGCAACATATTTTCTTGTTATAATAAGAAATGTAAAGGTGTATATTTAACTGTGCTGCCGTAATCTGCATCAATGTTTTATTATTGTTTTATATTTTCATACAAAATAACACGTTAATATTCTTGTTTTTGTCATTTCTAGTTACTTATTAATCCAGTTACAAAGTATTTATTTAGTTTATTGATCCAGATGGTTTATAGGAGTCTTTGAGGATTCTGGAAATAACTTCAGAACATTTCAGTGTTTTTCAGAGAAATATAATTTATTAATATATTGATAGATGGATTGATAGATATAGATACAGATATAGATATAAATAGATGTATATCTATATATAAGTTTATATGAATTAAGTAATTATAGAGTCTATATTTTAAACACATCTGGCAGCATCTCTGTGGTTGTTTACTGGCTGATGACGCGTCACTATGCGTCATCACCGCTTCCTGCCGTAACTCTCCTCTGACGTCACGCTCCATTTCATCATCGCGGTTCAGCGGGACGGTTTCCACGGCAACTATTGGCTGATGTCGGAGAAGTGACGGCACGGCCGACCAAACGACGCTGAGGAGGGCAGTGAAGCCCCGCCCACTTACTCACTCTGTCTGGTGCGTTCAGGGGAGCGATATCCGCTCGGGAAAAAAGACCAACACGAGGTACAATTTTTTTTAGCTTTTTCATTTTCATGTTTCAGAAAACAATGATTATTAATTTAGAAAATGTTCCGCTGCCTGGAAGATGTTTTGTTTCGTTTTATTTGTTCTGTTGAAGGCTGAATGTCGGTCAGACACGATACTGAAGACCATGAGGAGGTTTTTTTTGTCTTTATTGATGTGTTTGGTTTTACAGAAACAAATAAAGGAGAAAACAAATATAACAGTCAGCTTATTGACTAGCAATGACCAGAATTACACCATTATAAACTATATATAACTACATAACTACTACTGAACTACAGAATCACCACAGATCAAACAGTTCTGAACTGTGCATTCATGTAGCCCTTCTGACTAATCTCTTAAAAGAAACCACCCTGGTTTAAAATCAATCAATAAATATAAATACCAAACTCATGAACAATAAATACTGCTGAAGACTGTACACTTTCTTACTGTAATACATATTATATATATATATATATATATATATATATATATATAAATATATATATATATATATATTTATATATATTATGTGTAATTTCACCCATTACATCACATATTATTCCTAATTATATGATCCTATAGTTATTATGATACTATCCTTTATGTACAGTATATATATAGACTACTTACTTTAAATACTCCTGTCTCTTTAGTTACTGTATATTTATATAATGTTTACATTACATATATATATATGATTTATTATGAGTTAGGAGTCATTATTGCACATATATGTACAAGACTGTGTAGTCAGAGTCAGAGGGACCAAACTACTGCAATACTTTAACTACATCAAGCTCATAATACTTACGTACTTTTACTGTAGTATTGTACAGTATTGTTGTATTAGTACTTTTACTGCAGTAAAGTATCTGAGTACTTCTACTAGTGGCAGCAAAACAAGGCAACAAATACAGCGAAGCAACAATTATATTATGTAACACAGTTTTTGTTCCTGGGTAGAAACTGTTATTTCTGCCTAAAAAGTACAGAAAATGGCTTTTATTCTCTTCAGTCTTTGCTTTTGTGAACCGCGCGATGATATTTTGAAATGTATTTATTTCCAACAGGAAAACGGGCAAATTTGCACATTTTCATTCATATAAAGTCAGAAAAAAACAACATATGAATCAAAATGAACATGTATTTATACTAAAGTTATACAAAAGTGACCACAAAAGATTTAGAAGTGAGTTAAACTGTAAATCACTTTCACAAATCAGCCTCCAAATATAATCTGCCATTATCGTATCCAGTTACTCATATGTTGTTATTTCTGATTTTATGTGAATGAAAATGTGCAAATTCACCTGTTTTCTCATTGGAAATAGATACATTTAAAAATATCATTGTCCTGGTTACAAAAGCAGAGTTTGAAGGGAATAATGGCTTTTTTTAAAAATACTTTTTAGGCAGAAACAATTAGGAAACAACACTTACTACCCAGGAACAAAAACAAGTAAAAATGTGCCAAAGTAACTGTTTTCAGTAAAGCAGTAGAACTGATATTTCCGAGCTTCCTCCGGGTCCGTGAAGCGGATGAAAACTTGGTCAACAAGCCGCCGTTGAGCCGCTCTCAGCTTTCAGCTCTCAGCCCGGGACTTCTTCACTTTGTACCGCGGATTATCTGTTCATCGTTACACAACTCGGTAAAGAACCGTCAGAAAGCTGCTTCTACTGAGTTCTACTGAGCCTGAGTAGAGTCTGTGCGGGCTGCGAGGTTCGGTTCGCTGTGTGTGAGTGTTGGTGTTCAGACACTGAGGAGCACATTTCCATGTGGGCAGATTAACAAAAGACCCGCTCTCCTTCTGCTCGGTCCGCCGCCCGCTAGTCTCACTCCAGGAGTCACTTTATAGTCTGACTGTTGACTTTGACTTGTTTTGTGAGAGTTTGTGTCTGATAATCGTTGTTTGTGACTCGGTTTCCCTCCTTTTTCCCCTCCTTTCAGAGACCGAGCGGCCGGTGGAAGCGGAGCTGCGAGATGCCGCTTCTCCACAGAAAAGCCTTCATCCGACAGAAACCTCCGGCGGACCTGCGGCCGGACGAGGAGGTGTTTCTCTGTAAAATCACACACGAAATCTTCAGGACATACGAGTAAGAGCCTCACAGTTCATCTGTCTCACCTGTCTTCACCTGAGAGCAGCTTGAAACTGACGTTAGTGAAGTTTGACTGACAGTTGGTCGGCTGGCAAACTTCCAGACGAGATAAACAAAAGCCAACTTTATTTCTGAATGGAAAATAAAACTTTTGTCAGCTCACAAGCAGGTGAAACTCTTCCTCGGCAGGCAGGAGGCAGGTAAAAACACCTGGCTGGAGTTAGAAGTGGGCTGGACAGTTTGGGGCAGGTGTAATGTTAGCTTAAGTTAGCTGCTAACTGGGCTAAAGTGAGTTAGCGGCTAACAGTGAAGCTAACTGTTGTAGCCGTTAGCTGAGTGGAAACAGGCCTGCTGGGAGTTCAGACTGGCTGTTTACCTGTTTACCTGCCCTGCTGACGGCCAGGTAGAGGCCACTTACACCTGTTCACCAGGACAGGTGATGAGTGAGCTCAGGACAGGTTGGTCTGTTGGCTCCTAAAGTTCAACATCAGAGAGGAAACTCATGAATCTGTGATGTGAATTCACTCATTCATCACATTTATCTGAACTATCAGCACAGCTTCATTAACCTGAAACAAGCTGCAACCGTTGATCGATTAGTTGATCGATCGATCGATCGATGATGAATCAGCAACCATGTTGATCATCAAACAACCGTTTAAGTCATTTTTCATTCGTTCAAAGCTCTTAAATGTGAAGTTTTACTGGTTTTCTTATGTTACGTTAAATTCAATATTTTGGAGTTTTGATGATGTCATTAAATAAGACATTTGATGACATCACTCTGGGCTCCAGGATGTTGTGACGGATATTTTTCACCGTTTCACTGAATATTTTTTTGGACAAAACAAGACATCTAAGAACGTCGTCCTGGAAACATGAATCCACATTTTTCACCATTTTCTGACGTTTAATGGACCAAACAACTAAATAATCCTCAAACCAGCTTGATAAAGAAATATATTCTGTTGCTCCATAAAGTAGATTTTCATCCTGTTTCACAAACTGCAGCTGTTTCTTAACCAAATAAGTGAAGAAACAGTCGTCCTGCTTCACACATCCGGACATCCCCTGGCCAGAGCAGAATGATGATGATGATGATAATAATAATAAAAATAATAAAAATGAGAGCAAGACAAACTGCACAATGACATTTAAATGAGCCAGAAGTAATTAGTAATTAAATCAACCTTAAATGTCGTTGCTGCTGAAGTTAAAACCGTCTCAATCAGCAGCGTTGCCAGACGGGAAATGTTAAAGTATTATGTCAGAGTCTTAAAATGATCGTATTTTGAGGAAAATGATCCTACGAGAGTCAAAACCGAGAGAACAAATGTATAATTTCAGAAAACACAGTCTGCCGCCGCCGGACGCATCACACAGTCCCACTCTGAAGATGCACGATCACAAATACGACTCAAAAAAAAACATTCCTAAATTACGAAGGTGAAATATCTCATTAAAGGAGGCGTGTTGGAGAAAAAAACATTAATGTTAGAAGCAGTTTAGACACTGAGATGTTTAGACGTTGGTCTGGACGTTCAGGCTGCCGTCTTTCCTCTGCGCTGTAGATGTGTTTTTAATTTCCTACAGCACTGGAAGGCAGCAGGGTCACCCCGCACTAATACTAAGTGTCACAAAATGATCAAAGATGATGGTCCATTATGGGACTTAACGGGGCGTTATCATTCTACCATCTCAACCCAGCCTGTAATACACCTGCTGCTCCACCGTGGCAGCGTCACGCTGTGCCTCGGCGGTGCGTGAGACGTATACGCGGGTACGTTAGGAGCGTTTTCTAATCTGGCGTCTCCATCAGCTGGACGGACGACATCATCCGTCTGTGTGTGTTTTTATAAAACCGTCACACGTCACTGTTAACCAGTTATGATGTTTCATGATGACGGCGCCGTGCTTCAGGTCTGGTTGGGTTAAAGTTACTATGTCCTTAAAGTTAGGCGACCTTCGTCGTCATGGCAACAGTAAACACCACAACAACCGTAGTTATGTTTTTTTTACAGCGGTCTCCTGCAGCTAAGTTCCCTTTTTACCATCAAACAAACCAACCGACCAACCCGCCTCCTGCTGATGTGGACGCCATCTGAACGGCGTCATAATCACTACGGCCGCCAGATGGAGGCGTTGGCTTGAATATACACACCATAGTGTGATACTGGTGATACTGGGCCGACTGGTTATATAAGTGACTGACAGTGGACTCTACGTCGGCGTTGCTCCGCCTCCTCAGAGCTGATTTTACAGCGACAGGTTGAGACTTTTGAACATCAACGTCAGCGTCCGTTTAGTTCACGGCTCAAACAGGTCGACGTCTTCAGGACCTTTAAATCCTGAAGACACAGAAACAACGTTTCATCTGTTTGATTTTATTATCAGTGACAGACTGTACGTCAGTTTCCATTACTTTAAACATGCTGATAATCTTCTTTTCTGGTACAAATTAAACCAGATCATCAATCATTTCTGTCTATTTGGTAAAATTTCCTTAATCCAGATGAATTATTCTGGATGAAGGATTATAAGAACTTGAGCTGTGTGTGAGGAAGAGGAGCTTTGTGCAGCTGATTAATTTGTTGAGGAACAGAAGACAAAGTTTAGTTGTTGTCTAAATGTTTCTCTGCAGATGTTCTGGTGTTGTAAAGATCATCAGGACGGATGTTAAAGCAGTGAATGTTCTGATCATTGATGTAACTCGTCATCTCTCTCTGCAGTGAGTTCTTCGAGCGAACCATCCTGTGTAACAGTCTGGTGTGGAGCTGCGCTCTGACGGGTCGAGCGGGCCTGACGTACCTGGAGGCGGTGGAGAGCGAGCGGCGGGCGAAGCAGAGTCTTCAGAACTTCCCGTCGGTGTTGGTGCAGCCGCTGCTCCACCTGGCAGCTCTGAGCCGCCGCTGCCGGCTGACGGAGCTCTGCGAGGACATCTACACCTTCGTCAAAGACCGTTTCTTCCCGGGAGAGACGGTGGACGTCAGCGGACGCAACGGAGCCAGGTAGTGAGGGGGCGGGGCTTTTCCTCCGCTGGTCAGAACAGCTCAGAGCTGCAACTAGCTGATAATCAGAAGTAAACATTAAAGTCTCTGATTCTGCTTCCAGATGTGAATATTTTGCCTGTTTTTGGTCCTTTGTGACAGTAAACTGAATAAAAACTCGTCTTTTCACCATTTTCTGACGTTTCAGAGACCAAACGGTTAATTGATTAATGGAGAAATGACTCATCTGTAGAATTACAACAGTAACGTTAACATTTGTAAAACTGTCAAACTAATCTGTCAATTAATATTCTTGATTAGTCGTTTGCTTTATAAAACTTCAGAAAATAGTGAAAAGTTTCCTTTTATAATGTCGACGTCTTCAGAAACATTCAGTTTATCTGCTGCTTCCAGCACACAACAAATAACAAACAAGAAAGTTGGTTACTTTTTATCGATTGATTGATTAATCAACTAATCATTGCAGCTCTACATTACATTTTCTTCGAAACAAATTCTCACATTTGAACCTGAAGCAGAAAAAAAAGCTGAAATCAAAATATTTGCTGATTAACTTTCTGTCAATAAACTAATCGACACGACTGTCTTCGTTCCATTGTGGACTGTAGAGTCAACAGGCAGTGAGCAGCATTAATACTTCCTGCTTGCATCCTCCAAAGCATTATGGGAATTGTAGTTCCAAAACTTAGACATAGTTATCCTCAAAACAGAAGAATTATAAATATAATATCCTCCATGTGTTGAGAAGCTGTGGACACGCAGGGATAGAAGCTGTTCTACAAACATGTACAGAACAACTTCAAGCTTCTCTGAGTATCTCCACTTATCATCATCATCATCATCATCATCATCATCATAATAATGTATGAAATGTATCAGACGTGCAGTGAAGCTGTGACTCATCTGATGGCGTCAGTTGGTCTTTATTCCAGCTGCACCTTAAAGTACAGGTAGAAACAGGTGAAGTGATGTCATGCTGTGTGTGTGTGTGTGTGTGTGTGTGTGTGTGTGTGTGTGTGTGTGTGTGTGTGTGTGTGTGTGTGTGTGTGTGTGTGTCAGACTCGTGTGTGAGGTCCTGCAGGTTCACTCACCTCATTCCAGCGCTAACGGAGCGCCGACCGCTAACGGCCACGCCAAGCCGGCTGACGGCGACACCATCGTCATCAGCGACAGCGACGATGAGAGCAACGCCTTCCAGAGTCCCACCGCACAGGTCAACGGGTCAGTAGGTCAAAGGTCACATGGTTCTAATGTTGCTAAGTCAACGGGTGATGGTATTCCAGATGATTCTTACGTGTGTGTGTGTGTGTGTGTGCGTGTGTGTGTGCGTGTGTGTGTGTGTGTGTGTGTGTGTGTGTGTGTGTGTGTGTGTGTGTGTGTGTGTGTGTGTGTGTGTGTCTGTGTCTGTGTGTGTGTGTGTGTGTGTGTGTGTGTGTGTGTGTGTGTGTGTGTGTCTCTCAGCAGGAAGAAGAAGAAGCCTCTGAGTCCGTCAGTGTTTAAGTACACAGTGAGGATGATGAAGGACGAGCACAGCGAGCCGTTTACTGTCAAAGCCAATCAGATGAGGTGAGAAGCTTCACCTGCAGACCAATCAGAGGGCGGCCTCGATGACTGGACAGCAACTCAAAGCTGTTTCAGTATAGATATGAGTTTCATTCTGAATACAGACTTGAATAAAATGTGAACTTATCCTTTAATGTACAAACAGCTCTGAGAGCTTGAAGTGAAGTGAAACACAGCTGAAGAATCAGACAGATCTGCTCCAGACAGACTAATATTAGAATCATCCAGTTTCCACCAGAGAAACGTTGCTGCCAGAGTCATGGATTTAACAGATGTCATTAAATGTGTTTTGTGTTGTTTGTTCAGTCGGAGGAAGAATGTTCTGTCCAGAGAGAGACTGAAGCTGCTCTTCAAGCAGCACTGTGAGCCTCAGAACGGGACCATCGCGCTCAAGGTGAGAACATTACCCCACAATTACCCACAATGCCCCACAATGCCCCACAATTACCCACAATGCCCCACATTACCCCACAATTACCCACAATGCCCCACAATTACCCACAATGCCCCACATTACCCCACAATTACCCACAATGCCCCACAATTACCCACAATGTCCCACATTACCCCGCAATGCCCCACATTACCCCACAATGCCCCACATTACCCCACAATTACCCACAATGCCCCACATTACCCCACAATTACCCACAATTACCCACAATGCCCCACAATGCCCCACATTACCCCACATTACCCCACAATGCCCCACATTACCCCACAATTACCCACAATTACCCACAATGCCCCACAATGCCCCACAATTACCCACAATGCCCCACATTACCCCACAATTACCCACAATGCCCCACAATTACCCACAATGCCCCACATTACCCCACAATTACCCACAATGCCCCACAATTACCCACAATGTCCCACATTACCCCGCAATGCCCCACATTACCCCACAATGCCCCACATTACCCCACAATTACCCACATTACCCCACATTACCCCACATTACCCCACAATTACCCACAATTACCCACAATGCCCCACATTACCCCACAATGCCCCACATTACCCCACAATTACCCACAATGCCCCACATTACCCCACAATTACCCACAATTACCCACAATGCCCCACAATGCCCCACATTACCCCACAATGCCCCACATTACCCCACATTACCCCACAATTACCCACAATTACCAACAATGCCCCACATTACCCCACAATGCCCCGCAATGCCCCACATTACCCACAATGCCCCACAATGCCCCACAATGCCCCACATTACCCCACAATTACCCACAATGCCCCACAATGCCCCACATTACCCACAATGCCCCACAATGCCCCACATTACCCCACAATTACCCACAATGCCCCACAATGCCCCACATTACCCACAATGCCCCACATTACCCACAATGCCCCACAATTGCCCACAATGCCCCACAATTACCCACATTACCCCACAATGCCCCACAATGCCCCGCAATGCCCCACATTACCCACAATGCCCCACAATTACCCACAATGCCCCACAATTACCCACAATGCCCCACATTACCCACAATGCCCCACAATTACCCACAATGCCCCACATTACCCACAATGCCCCACAATTACCCACAATGCCCCACATTACCCACAATGCCCCACAATTACCCACAATGCCCCACAATTACCCACAATGCCCCACAATGCCCACAATGCCCCACATTACCCACAATGCCCCACAATTACCCACAATGCCCCACAATTACCCACAATGCCCCACATTACCCACAATGCCCCACAATTACCCACAATGCCCCACAATTACCCACAATGCCCCACAATATTTACTTTTGATGACATTTACTGTTTTCATTTGTCTGGAGTGAATTGATGTCGCTACAGAGATTAACAGTCCTAACAGGTTTAATAACGTGGATTAGTTTATTATACAGTCTCTTACGTTATATATGTAAACATTATTATATCGTTTTTTGTGATTATTGCAGCCAAAAATGTTCCAAAAAAATTGTGATACAGTTTGTGATGTTTTGTTTCTTTTTGCGGTAAAATTTCAAGCAAAGGAAAATAATTAGATTTTTTAAAATAATAATAATAATTTTGCCTCTGTAATCAGTTGTTTGGATAAAAAGCTTCCTGCAGATCACAGTAACTTCTGTATTTCAGGTCCAATGTTTAATGTATTTTCTTAACATGAGAACCAGTTATATATGAAGTTCTATAAAACAGAAAATACTTGAGTTCCATTTATAACCTTTATTAAATAAACTCAACATTAGCAGCAAATAAAATCATCAATAATTCCATTAAAATAAATCCATTAACCTAAAAATCTCACTGAGCATCTGAAACAGATCAGTTATAAAACTGCACAATCTAAAGACATGAAGAACCTGAGACCTGAGGTCTGACGTCCTGCCTCAGAGAGCATTTTTATGTCGACGTGATGACAGTGAACGCAACACGTCACGGTACGATACGGTGTGTGCTGACGTCTCTTCCTGTGTGTTGATGATGATGACTTCCTGTGTCTCAGCCCTCCACAGTGATGAAGTACCAGCTGTCTGAACAGACCTTCTCTCAGTTCTTCCCTGACGAGCCGCCGCTCTTCCCCTTCAGCCCCGCCTCTAAAGGCGGAAGCCGAGGCTCACCTGGACAGGTGAGAGCGATGGCTGCGATTTCCTCAGTCGCCCAAGTTGCATAAATAGTTAACTGTGTCTGGAGGAGAAATGTTGCTTCAGATTTAAATGTGGTGTTTTTGTGTGGTTTAATATTATTTCTAAAGCATCTCGTGTGTTTTCAGGCGAGCTCGTCGCTGCTGAAGGCGGCGGAGGAGAAGCTGAAGCTGCTGCAGCAGAAGGAGGACATGGCGACCGCAGCTCAGGATAAAGCTCGACTGAAGAAGGAGAAGGAGGAGGCGCAGGAGGCCAAGAGGAGGGAGAAGGAGGACAAGGAGAAGCTGAAGGAGGAGCAGAGGAAGAGGTTTGAGGAGGAGAAGCAGAGGAGGAGGGAGGAGAAGGAGCGCAGGAAGCTGGAGAAGGAGAGAGTGAGTCACACGTGAACATCAAAAATAAAATGAACGAGATGAAACTGTGACAGCGTGGAGACGTTTCTGAACTCTGATTCACAGGAACGAGAGAAGCTGAAGGAGGAGAAGAAGAAATACGCTGAACGACTGAAACTGTGGAACAAACCCAGAGAAGATATGGAGTGTGAAGACCTGAAGGTCAGTGAACGCACCACCACCTGTCAACTGATAACAGGACCGAAATGATCAGGAATCAATAAATATCAGCAAAAATATTGATAAAAATTAAGTATTTTCCTGTTGATCATAGAAATTTATATTAATTTCTTTATAACAGAAACAGACTGTAAATCCAGACTTTGAACCAGGTTCTGTGTGTGTTTGTGTTGGTTCTACCAGGAGCTGCCCAGTCCAGTACCAGTGAGGACTCGACTCCCAGCGGAGCTCTTTGGAGAAGCTCTGATGGTTCTGGAGTTCCTGCGGGCCTTCGGCGAGGTCTTTGACCTGAAGGACGAGTTCCCCGACGGAGTCTCTCTGGGTGAGAACATCATTTCTTTAAACTCTTAACAGTCTCTGGTTCCTTTCATGGGTCTGATCACAGTGTGGGTCAGTCTGGTGCCGTGGTACTGGTCCTGGTCCTGTACCAGTTTGATTTGCAGGAAGTGTTTACAGGTTTATTACCAGGTAGGTTTGCACATACGAGGAATTTACTTTGCTGTTGTGGTGAATGACAGTTAAAAACCTGAAGGTAAAGAAAAAAATACAAATATCACAAAAGACAAGTGATATAAATATATAAATAAGAAAATATATTGGAAATATAATACACATATACTCTAATGTTCTATTACAGATCCTGTATGTTGTGTTTATGTTTATTTAGTAATGTTTTATAGGTTTGGCTGATTGACTTTGAGGTTCTAACGGAGGTTCTGGAAGAGCACTTTGCTCTATTTCAGTAGATGTTCTTCAGGTTCTTCAGGTTGAATGGATTCTACTGTTACATTAGTTAAAATCAGAGGTTCTGTAGGTTCACTGTGTTCCTACAAAGGTTCTGTTAGAGGTTCAGTTCGTTTTAATAGAGAATCAAAAAGTGGTTCCATGGTTGGTTAAAATAAATTTAAAAAGTTCTTATTGGTTGGTTCTAGAAGTTGAACGGTTCTAGGATCTAGAAGTTAGGCAGGTTCAGATGTTCTAAATGTTTCTAACAGTATCTGGAGCTGGTGTGTGTGTGTGTGTGTTTTTGTGTGTGTTTGTACTTAAGTTTTTTTAAAATATAAGTATATACGTTCTATCAGATGTTCTGTGTTTGGTTCTGATAGGGTTTGTCTCTTTTCAGAGGTTCTGGATGTTTAGTTGGTTATAAAAAAAAAAAAGTTCTCTCTCCACAGAGGTTGTGTTGGTTCCAACAGATGTTTCTAACAGATGTAATCTCTCTACAGAGGTTCTGGAAGTTGTGTTGGTTCTAATGTTCTCGCTCCCTGCAGAGGTTCTCACTGACGTTTGTTTGTTTGGTTCTAATAGGTTCTCCCTCTCTGCAGAGGTTCTGGATGCAGGTTGTGTTGGTTCTAACAGATGTTCTCCTTCTCCACAGAGGTTCTAGAGGAGGCTCTGGTGGGTTCTGATCCTGAAGGTCCTTTGTGTGAGCTGCTGTTCTTCTTCCTGTCGGCCATCTTTCAGGCTCTGGACGAGGAGCAGGAGGAGGTGGCTAAAGACCAGGCCGAAGGTCAGACAGGTTCTCTAACATCCCTAACCCTAAACCATCACGACTAAATACCCGACCCCAACTAAACCCTAAACCATCACGACTAAATACCCGACCCGAACTAAACCCTAAACCATCACGACTAAATACCCGACCCGAACTAAACCCTAAACCATCACGACTAAATACCCGACCCCGACTAAACCCTAAACCATCACGACTAAATACCCGACCCCGACTAAACCCTAAACCATCACGACTAAATACCCGACCCCAACTAAACCCTAAACCATCACGACTAAATACCCGACCCCTACTAAACCCTAAACCATCACGACTAAATACCCGACCCCTACTAAACCCTAAACCATCACGACTAAATACCCGACCCCGACTAAACCCTAAACCATCACGACTAAATACCCGACCCCTACTAAACCCTAAACCATCACGACTAAATACCTGACCCCAACTAAACCCTAAACCATCACGACTAAATACCCGACCCCTACTAAACCCTAAACCATCACGACTAAATACCCGACCCCTACTAAACCCTAAACCATCACGACTAAATACCCGACCCCTACTAAACCCTAAACCACCACGACTAAATACCCGACCCCAACTAAACCTAAACCATCACGACTAAATACCCGACCCCAACTAAACCTAAACCATCACGACTAAATACCCGACCCCAACTAAACCCTAAACCACCACGACTAAATACCCGACCCCTACTAAACCCTAAACCATCACGACTAAATACCCGACCCCTACTAAACCCTAAACCATCACGACTAAATACCCGACCCCAACTAAACCTAAACCATCACGACTAAATACCCGACCCCAACTAAACCCTAAACCACCACGACTAAATACCCGACCCCTACTAAACCCTAAACCATCACGACTAAATACCCGACCCCTACTAAACCCTAAACCATCACGACTAAATACCCGACCCCAACTAAACCCTAAACCACCACGACTAAATACCCGACCCCGACTAGTCGTTACCATGGTGTCAAACTGATATTGGTTCTCACAAAGATAGAAAGACCAGCTCACACACCTGAAACTGATACACCTCCTCTAATAGTCTGTATGTGTGTGCGTGTGTTCGTTTGTTTGTGTGTGTGTGCATGTGTGTTTGTGTGTGTGTGTTTGTTTGTTTGTGTGTATGTGTTTGTGTGTGTGTGTGTGTGTGTGTGTGTGTGTGCGCGTGTGTGTTTTTGTGTGTGTATGTGTATGTGTGTTTGTGTGCGCGTGTGTGTTTGTGTGTGTGTGCAGACCTGTCGGAGGCTCTGGACGATGACTCTGATCCCACTCAGTCGGCGCTCAGCGCTGTTGCCTCATTGGCTGCTGCTTGGCCTCAGCTGCATCAGGGCAGCAGTCTGAAGCAGTTGGACCTGGACAGCTGCACGCTGTCAGAAATCCTGCGTCTCTACATCCTGGCGTCTGGCGCCGACTGTAACCACGGCAACGCCAAGTTCCGCTACCAGAAGCAGGGCGGCTTCACTTTGATGGACGACCCGTGTGTGGAGCTGCGATTGGCTGAGCCGGTGCTGCTGAAGAGGCTGTCGTGCACGTCGGTATACGACCTGATGCCAGGTCAGCAACCGACCAATCAGATAGCAGCTGAAATGTCATTGATTGACATCAATCAAGTTATTAAAAGTCAAATGTCGCACTCTGAGGAGGTCAGGGTGTATCAGTATTGATTGATTTAGATGTGTATGAGAGGAGCTAGCCATTGATGTGTATTGCTAGGTATTGATCGGTTATTGATCTGTTATTGTGTGTCTGTTTAGGAGAGAAGCTGCGGATCCTGCAGGCTCTGGTGGGGAAGCTGCTGACGTTGGCGTCCAGCAGAGATCTGATTGAAGACTGTGTGGAGGAGCAGAGAGGCGCCAAACAGGAACTGAGAGAGATCAGAGCTGAACAACACCGCCGCGAGAGAGAGGAGGCCGCACACAGGTACACACACAACATACACAACACAGGTACACACACAACATACACAACACAGGTACACACACAACATACACAACACAGGTACACACACAACATACACAACATACACAACACAGGTACACACACAACATACACAACACAGGTACATACACAACATACACAACACAGGTACACACACAACATACACAACACAGGTACACACACAACATACACAACACAGGTACACACACAACATACACAACACAGGTACATACACAACATACATAACATACACAACACAGGTACACACACAACATACACAACACAGGTACACACACAACATACACAACACAGGTACACACACATGCATACCATCATGCATTACACACATGTGTGTGTGAATGTAAACACAGGCAGCGTAGACATAAGTTGTAACACATACTGAGGTTTAAACACATTTAGGTTTATGCAACAAGAATAAAACATTTGAACTTAAATCCTGATGTGTTGTGCTCCTCCTCTTCCTCCTCCTCTTCCTCCTCCTCTTCCTCCTCTTCTTCTCTCTTTCAGGGTTCGTCTTCGTAAAGAGGAGCGGCTGCGGGAGCAGGAGCAGAGGCTGAAGGAGAAGGAGGAGAAACTGAAGGAACAGGAGGAGAAACTGAAGGAACAGGAAGTGAAGGGAAGACTCCAAACAAACAGGTAGAAGAAGAGTGACGGAGCCGCGAACATTCAGTCGCTGTCTGTTTTACTTCCTGCAGGTCAGATACGGAGTAAATGTCAGCAGTCGAAGTGTAACGAGGTCAAACTAATTAAAAAAATTATTTCATTTGACTTACAGCTCTGCGGGATTTTTGTCTCCCTCTGCTGGCAGTGAGAGTAATTACAAAAACACTGACGTGCTGACATCACAGGCTTCGCTGTAGCCGACGCCGTCGCTACTGTTGTGGCTGTAAAACAGTGGATAAATAGTTTTGAGCGTCACATGACCTCAGTGAAAAGACTCGTCTCACTATCAGAATTTCATCCATTCAGTCTGAAACATTTGGAAAGTCTAGAAGAGCCGCATTCAATTATTTTATTCCCCTTCAAGTTAGCAGAGCGCTAACTGGAATTAGCTGCTCAGCTAAGGAGAGTTTCTAGTGAGCATGCTCAGTATGCATTCATCCAGCCAGTGCAGGGATGTTAAACCCGCCTACATCTGCTGTTTACAGACTAATTCATGTTCCAAGTAAAACCTCTTGTAGAGAATTAAAGCTTCTCTTGCTGTTAATGTGCTATAACACTCTGTCTACTGGGAATGTGATGGTGGCTTGTTAGATTTCCACTGTTCAGTATTAACCTTCATGCTGGTGGTGAGGATGAGACACTGACACTGAGACGTCTGTAGGAGCCCCAGATATTATATAATAATATATATAATCGTCGGGTCTGGTTGTATTTCTTTCTCACAGATGTATGAAAAGGTCTTTAAGCTAGCGGCCCAGACTGGAACCAGATTTGGACAAATCCAGAACATGTGATAAGCTCAACATTTAGTATTTCCTCCGTTGTTCTCTGAGATGACTCAGAGGAGGAGATGCCATCCTTTGAATGGCACCGTCCAGTCTAGATATCACATTCAAGAGGATCCCAATCCAAAGATTCCTCGATCTGACCTCCTACTGGGAGTGATGGGAAGGAAACAAAGTGCTTTTTGACTAGACTATGCACTTGTAAACACTTGAAGAAATGAGATTTAGTCAAGTCATGCTTTCTAACTATGTGCTCAGAAGAAAAGTGATTGTTTTGAAAAAGATCCCTCAGACACTGAACCACTGCAGAGTCTACTGGTGAAGGTGGGAATATCCCAGTAGACACAGCAGGTAACAAAGTGAGCGTCTGTTGATGTTTAAAGTGACCTGAACTGGGACTTCAGGCTTTTGGTTTAGTGGTTTACTGAGGATGTTCCAGCTCTGATAGGAATCTGGTTCCCAGTAGATAACTGGGAGAATGTTGGAAGTCCAGTATGTTGATGCCGATCCCTCCGCCTCCTCCTGTGTCTCTAGATATGATTTAACTTCATAAAGTCGTTGATTAAAGGTTTTACAACAGTTACTGAGACAAAACGAGGAGAATAAACAGGAAACGTTCAAACGTTGTTTGTGTCTGCAGTGAGACTCCTGCTGAACAACACGCTGAGGATGACGAGGAGCCAAATGCTTCATCCAAGAAGAAGATAAAAGGTAAAAAAAAAATAAAGACATGATTGTTTGCTGCGCGTCTGATCTGAACTCTTCTCCTGCACATCACACTTCATTTACCAAATATCTTCTTACAGAGAAACTTCAGACACTAAATATATAAAATATGATCTTATTTTTAAACAGTTTACAAAATGCAACATGTGTTCTAATGATAAATAAACACATAACAGATCATATTACACCTAAATCTTCAAAACGTTTAAAATAGAATCTCTCATCTTCAGCGATTCATTGAGGGTTAACGTCAGTTTCTCAATAAAAACTTGCTCCATATTCATGTCCTCCATCTTCATAATTATGATCATCTTGACAAATTTCATCATCAGTCTGCAGTTGACTCAACAAACCACCTCAGTTCCTGTTCTGAGACCTAAAATAAGCCGAATGTGTGTTAGTTATTTAACACTGGCTTCATATTCAGGTAGTGTTGAGTTATTATCAGCTGCAGCAAACAAACAGGACGATGAGGAAGAAAGTTTGAAAACCAAAGAGCAAGAGAAATATCTGAAACTGAATCTGGAGAGATGTGGTTACAGTAAAGAGAAAGTGTTTTTATACTTCCTCTTTTTTTCTACTGAATCACCAGTTTCTCTTCTCTCCTCCACCTAAAGGCAACCAGAAAGAAAAACAGCAGCCGCAACAGCCGACCTCTGACCCCAAAGCGTCGTCGTCGTCCTGCCCCCCCAGCAGCCTGACTGCAGAGGAGCTGGAGGAAGAGCAGGAGAAGGTCAGAAACACACAGCGGCATCGTTTCCTCTCAGCTTCACACGTCATCATTCAGTAGAAACAGTTTAATATTTATTCAGTCTGCAGATCTTTGTTTTTTTTTACACACAGGACTAGTTTAGTGTGGATGTAATCTGACTATATAAACCTTCATAATAAACTGTTGAGTAACATTTATTTAAATATAATCTGTTCTGTCACCACTGGGATGAAAATACAAACTGTTCTGTTTACTTTGATTTAAACGTTTTCAGGACCTGAAAGGTTCCCAAAACCAAGGCCTGTAAAAATATCTCTGTTCAAATCCTTAATATTATTTCATTTTTATAGAAAACATCTGGGAAGCATTCAGCATTAATGTCTCAACAAGTTTTGTTCCTAACGTCACCAAACTTTGTACGGACAAAATCCACAGTCCTCCTTCTGTGCAAAAACGTATTTCAAAGTTTATCTGAAGCTAATATGAAGCTTCAGCGTCCAAATGAGTCAAATCCAGTAGATATCTTTCAACGTTACAGTCTTTTTAGTGCCAAAGTTCCTCTTTTTGTTACTATACTTCCACCTGCAGCTCAACAGGGAAACACAAAGACTGTAAATGTGTCAGATATCCACTGATATGACTCAGACTGCTGAAGCTGAATAGAAGCTTCACTCAGACTTTTAAAAGCATTGAAGCACATTTGAAGGATGTTTTAATATCCAGTATGAACAGGAGGAATGATTACAGCGAGGAAAACTTTCACTGCTCATATTGGAGACAGACTTAAAAAAAACAGTGAATCTGTCCTTTAACACAAAACAAACCAGTCACGTTAGAATCAGTGATCTGATGGTCTCGCAGGTTCGAGAGCTGCAGGAACGGATCCAGAAGGCGGCGGCCTGCACCTGCCTGCTGCCTCTGGGCAGAGACCGGCTGTACCGCCGCTACTGGCTCCTCCCGTCCGCCTCCGCGCTGTTTGTAGAGGACGACGGCTTCGGCCTGACGGAGGACATGCTGCAGCCGCACCCAAAGCCCGCCCAGGACGCCACAACCAAGATGGAGGATGAGGAGGGCGTCAAGGAGGAGCCAGCTGAGGGAAGGTAGGTCACTCAGAGTTCAGGTAAAGAAGAGCTTCAGTGTTCAGAGAGTTTTCTGACGATGACTGAAACGTCCTCGTTTTCTTTTCTGGATAGTGTCGGCTCTAGCCCCGCCCCCCTCCACACCTGCGGCCCGCCAGTCAACCGTCCCAACCAGTGGTCCTTCTACAGCTCAGTGGAGGAGGTGGATCAGCTGATCGAAGCTCTCAACCCGCGAGGTCACAGAGAGAGCGGCCTGAAGGAGGCGCTGCTGCAGGAGAGAGAGAGACTGCAACACCTGCTGCAGAGCTGCGACAGCAACAAATACAGACACACAGGTACACACACACACACACACACACAGGTACACACACACACACACACACACACACAGGTATACACACACACACACACACACACACACAGGTATACACACACACACACACACACACACAGGTATATACACACACACACACACACACACACAGGTACACGCACACACACACACAGGTACACACACACACACACACACAGGTATACACACACACACACACACACACACAGGTACACACACACACACACAGGTACACACACACACACACACACACAGGTACACACACACACACAGGTACACACACACACACACACAGGTACACACACAGGTACACACACAGGTACACACACACACACAGGTACACACACACACACACACAGGTACACGCACACACACACACAGACACACACACACAGGTACACACACACACACACAGGTACACACACACAGGTACACACACACAGGTACACACACACACACAGGTACACACAGACACACACACACAGGTACACACACACACACACAGGTACACACACACAGGTACACACACACAGGTACACACACACACACAGGTACACACAGACACACACACACAGGTACACACACACACACACAGGTACACACACACAGGTACACACACACACACACACACACAGGTACACACACACACACACACACAGGTACACACACACACACACACACAGGTAAATAAATAGTTCAGGGTGAACACACAAAGGTAACTACAGACTCAAGTATCACACACTTAACCACCTGTAAACAAACAGGTAAACACACGAGTATCACTGTGACGTTTGCAAACACACCTGTGAACACACACCTGTCCTCCTGTCCAGATGATCCAGAGTCATCGCGATCTGTCCCAGAATGCACCGCTGCAGCTGAGACTCTGATGGAGGTCAGACTGAGAGACTTGCTCCTGGACATCGAGGACCGCATCCACCAGGGAACTCTGGGAACTCTGAAGGTACAAACACACACCTGCTGCAGCTGACCTCCCGCACAGCTCAGGTAGAACTCACCTGTCTCCTTCTGTTGGCAGGTGATGGACCGACAGGTGTGGCGCTCAGCGTTGGAAGCAGGAAACTACGAACTGCTGTGTTCTGACGGCAGAGAGAACGGAGGGATGAACGGACGAGTGGAGGCCATGGAGGTGGACTCTGCTCACCTGAGAGCCAGAGACAGGTAGACACAGACATGAGACACGTGGACACAGACATGAGACACGTGGACACAGACATGAGACAGGTAGACACAGACATGAGACACGTGGACACAGACATGAGACACATGGACACAGACATGAGACAGGTAGACACAGACATGAGACACATGGACACAGACATGAGACAGGTAGACACAGACATGAGACACGTGGACACAGACATGAGACAGGTAGACACAGACATGAGACACATGGACACAGACATGAGACAGGTAGACACAGACATGAGACACGTGGACACAGACATGAGACAGGTAGACACAGACATGAGACACATGGACACAGACATGAGACAGGTAGACACAGACATGAGACACGTGGACACAGACATGAGACAGGTAGACACAGACATGAGACAGGTAGACACAGACATGAGACACGTGGACACAGACATGAGACAGGTAGACACAGACATGAGACAGGTAGACACAGACATGAGACACATGGACACAGACATGAGACACGTGGACACAGACATGAGACACGTGGACACAGACATGAGACACATGGACACAGACATGAGACACATGGACACAGACATGAGACACGTGGACACAGACATGAGACACATGGACACAGACATGAGACACGTGGACACAGACATGAGACACATGGACACAGACATGAGACAGGTAGACACAGACATGAGACAGGTAGACACAGACATGAGACACGTGGACACAGACATGAGACAGGTAGACACAGACATGAGACACGTGGACACAGACATGAGACAGGTAGACACAGACATGAGACACATGGACACAGACATGAGACAGGTAGACACAGACATGAGACACGTGGACACAGACATGAGACAGGTAGACACAGACATGAGACAGGTAGACACAGACATGAGACACGTGGACACAGACATGAGACAGGTAGACACAGACATGAGACAGGTAGACACAGACATGAGACACATGGACACAGACATGAGACACGTGGACACAGACATGAGACACGTGGACACAGACATGAGACACATGGACACAGACATGAGACACATGGACACAGACATGAGACACGTGGACACAGACATGAGACACATGGACACAGACATGAGACACGTGGACACAGACATGAGACACATGGACACAGACATGAGACAGGTAGACACAGACATGAGACAGGTAGACACAGACATGAGACACGTGGACACAGACATGAGACAGGTAGAGAGACGGGTAGAAGCTGCTTCCAGGTAGATAGTATTGATTGATTTAATCAGGTGACTCATCTCTTATTGATCCCAGTTCTTCTTCTGTTATCTGTATTCAGGTAGTTTGACTCTTTCATCAGATGAAATGACAAACATCAGCTGATCGCTTCACGTCAGTTTCAGCTTTTATTCATATGTGGAGTTCTGTTCACAAACCTTCTTGTTTCAACACCAGGAAACGTCCTGAATGACGACTAAAGATAAAACCATCAATATATAGGAGTGAAAGCAACATATTAACTTACCAATACTTTAGATGTTTTACAAACTGTGTCTCAGATAAATGAAAAACAAAGTAAACCAGTGACATGTGCAGTAGATTATATCTGTCATGAAACATCATCTACATGGAGATACGGTGACATGTTGATTATTGTACCAGTTTAACAGAATAATCTTATTGCTGCTCTGGTTCCCAGTTAATCAGCTCGAGTTTTATAAACTGTCATTTGAAAACTGAACCCAAAATAGTTTTGATGAAGAACTGGAGAACAAATAAAATGCTGCTGACTGCCAGTAGTTTCACACATCACAGTCAGTTTAAATGATTCCTGAACAGAGATAATAGATAATAAAATAAATAGATGCTGTTTGTTGTTTGCAGCTGAAATACATTTTGAAAGTTTGCAGCGTTCACTGTGTTTTTATTTCTCCTCAAACAAATGAATACAAATACATTTATAAAGATGACAAAGACACTTGAACTTACTGTTTAATGTGTTTAAATATCTAAAACTCTTCCAGCAGAACCTGAAGCTTTTTACCAGCAGTAGTTCACACTAACTGCAGCTAGAGGGCGCAGTTGTCGTGTATGTTTTTAACCCTCCTGGACAAACATCCTGCTTCCTGTTGGTCTTCCTCTTCCCCTGTATGTGTCCTGTGTATTTATTATAAACTGTACGTCGTGTTTCAGGCTGCAGGAGCTGAAGTCTGACGGCGTCGCGGCCGCCTGCAGCAGCGGCAGCGGGACTCCGCAGGCCGTCAGCAGCTCGGTACGAATCCTGGCTCAGGCTCTGGTTCACATCGAGCAAGGCATCGAGAGGCGCTTCCTCAAAGCTCCGCTGGGTGAGTCTCACACTCCGGGGCCTGGAAAAGTCTGGAAACAGCCTGGAAAAGTCTGGAAACAGCCTGGAAAAGTCTAGGAGGGAGAATCTGAACTGACTGAAAACAGAAAATAAAAGCACTGATCGCTGAGACGATGGAAACATGTCTGGAGGTTTTATATGTGCAGTGTGACTGTGTATTATTTTATCAATAACATCTGTTTCCTCCTCCTGCAGGTGAGGAAGACTCAAAGAAAGACCAAAAGATGAAGAAGAACAAGAAGAAAGATGAGGACCAGGCCAGTGATGGTACGACTGTGTAGAGTTCAACATTCAGCACTTTGAGAGTTTCTGTCTCGTCATATTCTGATCACTGCGTGTCTCTGTGTGTGTCTCTGTGTGTGTCTCTGTTTGTGTCTCTGTGTGTGTCTCTGTGTGTGTCTCTGTGTGTGTCTCTGCTTGTGTCTCTGTTTGTGTCTCTGTTTGTGTCTCTGTTTGTGTCTCTGTGTGTGTCTCTGCTTGTGTCTCTGTTTGTGTCTCTGTTTGTGTCTCTGTGTGTGTCTCTGCTTGTGTCTCTGTGTGTGTCTCTGTGTGTGTCTCTGTGTGTGTCTCTGCTTGTGTCTCTGTTTGTGTCTCTGTTTGTGTCTCTGCTTGTGTCTCTGTGTGTGTCTCTGCTTGTGTCTCTGCTTGTGTCTCTGTTTGTGTCTCTGCTTGTGTCTCTGTTTGTGTCTCTGTTTGTGTCTCTGTTTGTGTCTCTGTTTGTGTCTCTGCTTGTGTCTCTGTGTGTGTCTCTGCTTGTGTCTCTGCGTGTGTCTCTGTGTGTGTCTCTGTGTGTGTCTCTGTGTGTGTCTCTGCTTGTGTCTCTGTTTGTGTCTCTGTTTGTGTCTCTGCTTGTGTCTCTGTTTGTGTCTCTGTTTGTGTCTCTGCTTGTGTCTCTGTTTGTGTCTCTGTTTGTGTCTCTGTGTGTGTCTCTGCTTGTGTCTCTGTTTGTGTCTCTGTTTGTGTCTCTGTTTGTGTCTCTGTTTGTGTCTCTGCTTGTGTCTCTGTGTGTGTCTCTGTTTGTGTCTCTGCTTGTGTCTCTGTTTGTGTCTCTGCTTGTGTCTCTGTTTGTGTCTCTGCTTGTGTCTCTGCTTGTGTCTCTGTTTGTGTCTCTGCTTGTGTCTCTGCGTGTGTCTCTGTTTGTGTCTCTGCTTGTGTCTCTGTTTGTGTCTCTGCTTGTGTCTCTGTTTGTGTCTCTGTTTGTGTCTCTGCTTGTGTCTCTGTTTGTGTCTCTGCTTGTGTCTCTGTTTGTGTCTCTGCTTGTGTCTCTGCGTGTGTCTCTGTTTGTGTCTCTGCTTGTGTCTCTGCTTGTGTCTCTGCTTGTGTCTCTGTTTGTGTCTCTGTTTGTGTCTCTGTGTGTGTCTCTGTTTGTGTCTCTGTTTGTGTCTCTGTGTGTGTCTCTGTTTGTGTCTCTGTTTGTGTCTCTGCTTGTGTCTCTGCTTGTGTCTCTGTTTGTGTCTCTGTTTGTGTCTCTGCTTGTGTCTCTGTTTGTGTCTCTGTTTGTGTCTCTGTTTGTGTCTCTGTGTGTGTCTCTGTTTGTGTCTCTGTTTGTGTCTCTGTTTGTGTCTCTGTGTGTGTCTCTGTTTGTGTCTCTGTTTGTGTCTCTGTGTGTGTCTCTGTTTGTGTCTCTGCTTGTGTCTCTGTTTGTGTCTCTGCTTGTGTCTCTGTGTGTGTCTCTGCTTGTGTCTCTGCTTGTGTCTCTGCTTGTGTCTCTGTGTGTGTCTCTGCTTGTGTCTCTGTTTGTGTCTCTGCTTGTGTCTCTGTTTGTGTCTCTGCTTGTGTCTCTGCTTGTGTCTCTGCTTGTGTCTCTGTGTGTGTCTCTGCTTGTGTCTCTGTTTGTGTCTCTGTTTGTGTCTCTGCTTGTGTCTCTGTTTGTGTCTCTGCTTGTGTCTCTGTTTGTGTCTCTGTTTGTGTCTCTGCTTGTGTCTCTGTTTGTGTCTCTGCTTGTGTCTCTGCTTGTGTCTCTGCTTGTGTCTCTGCTTGTGTCTCTGCTTGTGTCTCTGTTTGTGTCTCTGCTTGTGTCTCTGCTTGTGTCTCTGCTTGTGTCTCTGTTTGTGTCTCTGCTTGTGTCTCTGTTTGTGTCTCTGCTTGTGTCTCTGCTTGTGTCTCTGCTTGTGTCTCTGTGTGTGTCTCTGCTTGTGTCTCTGTTTGTGTCTCTGTTTGTGTCTCTGCTTGTGTCTCTGTTTGTGTCTCTGCTTGTGTCTCTGTTTGTGTCTCTGCTTGTGTCTCTGCTTGTGTCTCTGTTTGTGTCTCTATTTGTGTCTCTGCTTGTGTCTCTGTTTGTGTCTCTGTTTGTGTCTCAGACGGCAGTGACAGCGGTCGAGTCATAAAGACGGTGTTGGAGCGATGGAGGGAGTCTCTGCAGTCCTGCTCCAGTCTGTCTCAGGTTATTATTTCCAGCTCATCATTGATCATTGAATGTGTTTACCTGCTCAGCAGCGTCCTGGTGATGATCATCACGATGTGTTCTGCACAAGCCTCCTTGTTTTCTGATCTGCTTCCATCCGCTTCCTCTGACGTGTAGAACATTAATTCCACCTGGAAGGTTTTTGGCATCGCTGAGCTGTAGCAGGCTCATAGACGTATACTCTTATTAAAATATGAACATTTATCTCCATCCTGCGGTCAAAGTTGTTTGAGTAACACAAGGAGAAAATTCACTTTGGTTTGGTTTGAACACAGAATTAGAGTCATAATAACAATTCTCATTAAAAACCTGGAACCAACAAATCTTTTTGCATTTTTGCTTAAAAAAAAAAACTGAAACGATTAATTGATTATCATATTAGTTCTCCATTAATATTCCTTTCATCAACTAATTGATTAATTGACCAACTGTTTGAGCTCTAATCGATACACATCCCTGCAGAGCAACAGTCCGAGATGTTTACCTGTCACAGCAGGTGTGTGTGTGTGTATGTGTGTGTGTATTGTGTGTATTGTGTGATTAACTTGTGTGTGTGTATCACTTGTGTTCAGGTGTTTGTCCACCTGTCCAGTCTGGAGCGCAGCGTCCTCTGGTCTCGCTCCGTCCTCAACGCTCGCTGTCGCATCTGCAGACGCAAAGGAGACGCCGACAACATGCTGCTGTGTGACGGCTGTGACAGAGGACATCACACCCACTGTCTGAGACCCCGCCTCAAGGTACGCACGCACACACACACACACACACACACACACACACACACACACACACACACACACACACACACACACACACACACACCTGGACCACCACGTCCTCGCTTCACATCCAGCCGAGGTGTTGGACGGTGTTGGATATCGTCTCTGGCTGGCTGTCGGGACACGTTTTCATCTATAAACTACAGTCAGACGTTGATTCTGCTGCAGGAAGCTGTTTAATACTTTTTATTGGAGTTTCAGTCGACAGCAGACACTTTGACTGCTGCAGCTACAGGAAGCTCCTCCACTCACTGTAGACAAGAGGAGAGATCAGAGAAAACTGATATTTACTTCAATTCATTTATCCAGTCACTCATTTTCTGCTGTTTATCTGCTTTCAGGTCATATTCATTTAATTATATCATTATGAATTATTGTTATATACAGCTGGGAAGTACTGAAAAAAATGTGATCTAATAATAAATTATTCTAAGTCTCGTCCATCATAGTTTGATCCTTCACCAGTATGATGCTTGAACCAGTATGAAATTGTCTTCTATGTGGTGTTAAAAAGGTCTGAGTTCAGTAAAACCCTGATAACGTGTACCGACAGCACGGTAAACAACAGAGACCAGTAAATAAATAAAAAAGCTGTTCCTTTAACAATCAGAAGCTTTCAAAAGAGGAATTTGACGTGTGGTCGGTTATATCTGCATAAAGAGTTCAGGATGGTTGTGATTGTATCCGTCCTTTATATTTACCAGTTTCTATTTTGTGTTATTCTCGTGTGTTATTGTGATGCATTTTCCTGCAGATGTGACGTCGTCTTGTAGGTGTTTGTCCACAAACTGCAACAAGCCACCAGAGAGAAAAATCCTAATGTTAAATGTAGATTTCTGTTAAAACCCAACTAACTCAAACCAAACAACAGTCGACTGTAACTGAACCTATTCTGCAGCTGTTTACAGTAAAAGTGTTTAACTGTTAGTTCTTTTATTGTGAAGCAGCTGCAGGAACAGCAGAGTCTGTGTTAGCAACATGCTAACATGCTAACGCTACGTTTACCGTCTCTGTGTGTCTCAGTCGGTTCCAGAGGGGGACTGGTTCTGTCCAGACTGTCGACCCAAACAGAGATCCAGCCGCGTCCCGTCCCGTCAGCGCTCCTCTATCGACGAGGAGGAGGAGGAGGTGGAGGATGACGAACAGGAAGAGGAGGAGGAAGAGTCTGAGGAGGAAGAGGAGGAGTCAGAAGAAGAGGAGGAGTCTGAGGAGGAGGAGGAGGAAGAAGTGGTAGTGAGGTAAGTGTGGAAATATTTCAACCTCGTCCAGCTGCGCTGAGATCAGTCTTAAACAGCAGCTCCTCTTCCTCTGTCTGCAGCGCCAAGAAGAGCCAGGCCCCGCCCCCCAAAGGCAAGAGTCAACAGGCCACGCCCAAAGGGCAACAGGCCACGCCCAAAGGTCAGCAAGTCACGCCCAAAGGTCAACAGGCCACGCCCAAGAACAACGTTGCTTCAGCAGGGAAAAACTCGTCCGCCTCCAAGTCAGTGTCTGTTGTACAACTGTCCATATAGTCTTTTAAGCATCGTTCCCAGTTCACCCAGTTCACTGATTCCATCCAATCACAGGTCCTCAGGGAAAAAGGCCACGCCTCCTACATCCAAGGCTAACACGGCGTCCGGCAGTAAAGCTCCACCACGCGCCGGGAGTCGGATCAGCGCCCGCCTGAGCCACGAGATCCTGCCACCGAACGGCAACACCAGAACCTCACCTGGTCAGAGCGAGACCCGCAAGAGGCCGCCGACAGGTAAACAAACAAACTACTGACCGTAAACACCCGCCGACAGGTAAACAAACTACTGACCGTAAACACCCGCCGACAGGTAAACAAACTACTGACCGTAAACACCCGCCGACAGGTAAACAAACAAACTACTGACCGTAAACACCCGCCGACAGGTAAACAAACTACTGACCGTAAACACCCGCCGACAGGTAAACAAACAAACTACTGACCGTAAACAAACAAACTACTGACTGTAAACAAACAAACTACTGACTGTAAACACCCGCCGACAGGTATACAAACAAACTACTGACTGTAAACATCCGCCGACAGGTAAACAAACAAACTACTGACCGTAAACACCCGCCGACAGGTAAACAAACAAACTACTGACTGTAAACATCCGCCGACAGGTAAACAAACAAACTACTGACCGTAAACAAACAAACTACTGACCGTAAACACCCGCCGACAGGTAAACAAACAAACTACTGACCGTAAACAAACAAACTACTGACCGTAAACACCCGCCGACAGGTAAACAAACAAACTACTGACCGTAAACAAACAAACTACTGACCGTAAACACCCGCCGACAGGTAAACAAACAAACTACTGACCGTAAACACCCGCCGACAGGTAAACAAACAAACTACTGACCGTAAACACCCGCCGACAGGTAAACAAACAAACTACTGGCCGTAAACACCCGCCGACAGGTAAACAAACAAACTACTGGCCGTAAACACCCGCCGACAGGTAAACAAACAAACTACTGACCGCAAACAAACAAACTACTGACTGTAAACACCCGCCGACAGGTAAACAAACAAACTACTGACTGTAAACATCCGCCGACAGGTAAACAAACAAACTACTGACCGTAAACACCCGCCGACAGGTAAACAAACAAACTACTGACTGTAAACATCCGCCGACAGGTAAACAAACAAACTACTGACCGTAAACACCCGCCGACAGGTAAACAAACAAACTACTGACTGTAAACACCCGCCGACAGGTAAACAAACAAACTACTGGCCGTAAACACCCGCCGACAGGTAAACAAACAAACTACTGACTGTAAACATCCGCCGACAGGTAAACAAACAAACTACTGACCGTAAACACCCGCCGACAGGTAAAAAACAAACTACTGACCGTAAACAAACAAACTACTGACTGTAAACATCCGCCGACAGGTAAACAAACAAACTACTGACCGTAAACACCCGCCGACAGGTAAACAAACAAACTACTGACTGTAAACACCCGCCGACAGGTAAACAAACAAACTACTGACCGTAAACACCCGCCGACAGGTAAACAAACAAACTACTGACCGTAAACACCCGCCGACAGGTAAACAAACAAACTACTGACCGTAAACACCCGCCGACAGGTAAACAAACAAACTACTGACTGTAAACACCCGCCGACAGGTAAACAAACAAACTACTGGCCGTAAACACCCGCCGACAGGTAAACAAACAAACTACTGACTGTAAACATCCGCCGACAGGTAAACAAACTACTGACTGTAAACACTAGCCGACAGGTAAACAAACTACTACTGATAAACACTAATAAACATCAGTAACATCTCTCCTCTGCTCCTCCTCCAGACGTGACCCCCCCTTCTAAACCCTCCAAACCCGTCCTCCCCGTCCTCCCTCCTGCCTCCTCTTCCTCCTCCTCGACCTCCTCATCCAGCCGCCGCTCCTCAGGGAGGAACCACGGCGTCCACGAGCTGTCGGCCTGCGAGCAGCTGACGGTGGAGCTCGTCAGACACGAAGACAGCTGGCCCTTCATGAAGCTGGTGTCCAGGACTCAGGTACTCAAACATAAACACACACAGGTAATATTCACCTGTTTGTGGAGCTGCATCGTCTGTAACTCACCTGTCTGTCTACCTGTCTGTAGGTTCCTGACTACTATGACATCATCAAGAAGCCGATCGCTCTCAGCACCATCAGAGAGAAAGTCAACAACTGTGAATATCAGACAGCAGGTGAGGAAACACACTGATCAGATTCTTTATTAGAGGTTTTTTTTTCAGGCTTCAGGTTCTTAAATGTGGATCTTTAATCTTCTGCTTTTCTTCCGCTGTAGTAAACTGACAGTTTAAAACCCAAAAATATTCAGACAAAACCAGACAACCTGAAATGACGTCACCTTGTGTTCTCGGATATTGTGATGACATGTTTCACTGTTTCCAGATGATCAATAGATTGTTTCATGATTATTAAGAAAATAATTTAGTGCAGTTTTGTCAGTTTTTCCTTCCAGAGCTGCAACTAACTTACATCCTCCTGTCTGTCTCTCTGTCTGTCTGTCTCTCCCCACATCTGTCTGTCTCTCTCCACGTCTGTCTGTCTTTCCCCACATCTGTCTGTCTCTCCCCACATCTGTCTGTCTCTCCCCACGTCTGTCTGTCTTTCCCCACATCTGTCTGTCTCTCCCCACATCTGTCTGTCTCTCCCCACATCTGTCTGTCTCTCCCCATGCTTCCCGTCTGTCTCCCGTCTGTCTGTCTGTCTGTCTCTGTCTCCAGGTGAGTACATCTCGGACGTGGAGTTGATGTTCTCTAACTGTCTTCAGTATAATCCTCGTCACACTAACGAGGCGAAGGCCGGTCACCGTCTGCAGCAGTTCTTCCACTCGGAGCTCGGCAGACTCGGCCTGTCAGAGCGCGGCGCCGCCCCGCCTGCCAAGCGCTCCCGACACTGAACCAAACACACCCCCTGACCTCACCGCCGTCCACTCCGCTGTGTTCTGATTGGTCCAGGGACTGGAAGTGGGCCGGACGTAGAAGCTGCCATCGTTTCCCTCCTGATAGACTTACTCCTTCGTGACCTCTGACCCCTGTAGACCTGTCAGCCACAGTGGTCTGAATCAATCAAAATGTCTGAAACGCTTCATCAGAAGAGTTTAAAGGGACTGCGGGGGTCAAAGGTCATGAAGTTCAATGTTAAAAAGGTTCACCAGGAACATTTAATTAATGATAAAACCAGTTAAAGTTAGATTCAGGTGCAACTGAGCTCACCTGAGACACAGTTACATCTTTCATTATGTTTATAGAGCTCCGCCCCTCTCACCTGATCACCTGATCACCTGATCAGAAACTCGTTAAAAAAAACAAAACTTGTGTAAAAATGTTGCAGCTACTGAGAGTTCATAAAAACGTAGTAAATTCCTGTCTGTCTTGACGCCTTTGACCTCCGACCTGCTGACGTTCAGGGCATTCGTTTTCCCGTCTGCGTGGACAGACGGCGGACATGCAGCAGACATGTTGGACACACATTCCTGTGGTGCTGTAGGACCGTAGAGACGTAGACAGTTTTCATCTGATGTTTTCTCTTCATTCAGAAAAAAGCAAAAACCACTAAAACAACTTCAGCTTTGCACTGACAATTAAAGAAAAAATCAAATCAGGCCGTTTGTGTTTTGCTCAGGGACAAAAGATTTTGATTTGAATGAGAAGATATTTTCTAACAGTGCTCGCTGGTTTTTTACTGAAGCAGAGCGGCCGCGGCGTTCAGGCTCATCGTCACGTAGCTATGGAAGTCTGGTGCTGCCCAAAATTAAAATAAAGTGGGAAAAATGGACTGTTTTCATTTTCATACCGGCAGACTGTGCATCCTCAACTGGAACATTAAATAGCACATTAAACTTCATTTATGTCCAGAGTTTTTAGCTCGTTTCTATTAAGTCACAAAATTAATTTTCTTCAAAAACGACAGAAATCTGAGCAGAAAGTCTGTTTATTAATTTCATTCTCAAGTTTAAGCTGAACATTTTCTGCTGATGTGAAACTGAAAAGTCCGTTTTACATTCAGTTTTTTTACAGGATACTGATTTGAATTCATATTTAAATGTGAAAAAAACAACTTTCCCACAGAGTTAATCCCTCGTACTCACTTCACTAGAGACATTTAAAACTCATTGATCATATCATCTGTTTCTATTTGATCTGACACACTTGTCAAAGTAGATTTTATATTAGTTGTTCCCAGTGAATTTTTTCCAATATCAAAATAAAATCTATATATTAACCGTGAGGCCCAAAAGTCTGAGACCACGTTCCTGAATGTGGACTTGTTCTCAGACTGTTTATTTTGTCAAACATGATGCGCACAAAACAGAAAATACACTTCAATGAAATCTGAAGAGTTCGTTTTTATTTCAGCCGCTGCAGACTTCCAAAGTTCTCGCTCTGATTCTCTTTTATCTCAGGGTATCAAACTGTTAACGAGTTCACCAATTAACACACAGCTCCTCCTCCAAAGGTGGCCCCTCCCTCTAAATGCCCAGGCCACGCCCCATTTCTGCCCTCAATTAAAATAAATTATCCTGAGAAAATTAAAGATTGTGAGATGAAGGTTTGTAACAGGAATTAAACGCTTCACTAAACTAATGATCTGAACAGATAAACATCAACACAACGAGCGTTTTATATCTGGAGGAAACAGTTAAATCTCAAAATTCATAGTCAGTTATAGTGTCTGTCAGGAACATTGACAATAATGAATTAAAAACAGAGTTGTGATCTCAGGACAAACAAGATATCACATGTTAAATTTAATTCATTCATGATCTCAAACAGTTTGTTAGCTGGAGGATGATGAAGACCTGGAAATGTTTTTGGAAACACTTTTATTGTTTCTCTTTGTGAGAGTGATGCTCATGTTCAGATGGATGTTAATCTCATGGCTGTCAGGATGCAGTTAGCTTAGCTTAGTTTAGCATAGCATAGCATAAAGACTGGAAGCGGAGGGAAACAGCTAGCCTCACTGATTAACACTTTTAACTCCAGCTCACAGACATTAGATTTAATATCCATCTGAACATTTAAGGCTCTAAGATGAAGAGAATAAAGAGCGATTCCCAAAACATCGAACTGTTCCTTTAAAGACGTGAGCCGCCGTGGCCTCTCTGGACTCGTAGTTTTTTGTATTTTGACTACTATTTCCCGCTTTAGGCTGTTTGTTTGACGTTCAGCTGAGATGTTAGTGTGAGTGTAGCAGCTCTGTCACTCAGTGTTTGTTTGTTTGTTTGTTTGTTGATGGAGGTCGGCTGTAGACACTACACTGGAGCCGCTGCAGCCTTCCTTCCCTCCTCTTCTGCTGCGTATTTATTTAGTTGAAGTCTCTGCGTTGTCTTTATTTATGACTGATTGATCCTCTGATAGACGCCTTCTGCCTCCTGACGCTCTCTAACCTGTCTGTTGTTGTTCTAATGTAAAAATAAATTGACTTTTTATAACCGACTGCTGCCTTGAGTCGCTTTATGTTGACATTTCAGAGAATCAAAGCTCACAAACACTGATACAGACTCTACAGGCTTCCAGCACTGGTTCAGAGTGATGAGGACACATTTAAAAATTCAGTATCTCAACTTGTTTATGCAGTGACATCAGACGGGAACTCTGATCCTGAATCTGTTTATCAAACTTTTAAAAATGAAACTTCAGAAATCAATTAAAAAACCACTGAGGAGTAATGGTTGGTTAATGGTTCAGCCCTACTGGATTATACATATTACCATTTACAGAATATACATATAACATGTCACGACTGATGATAAGTTTTGTACAATCGTGTCAAATGATTCACATGTTCAAACACTTCCAAATGAAATATGATTGTTTTTTTTATTCTAAAATTAACTAAGTTATGTTATTCTGTAAAGCATATCATTTTAATTATTTATAGCTTTTTAAAGTTGTGTGAAGTCTTTAATATCTTCAGAATCTAATACTGTACCTACGAGTTTGTGTCTGAACGCAGCACGATGCAACACAAAGTTCACTCACATTCATTTTATTTGGGACACCAGTGAATCACTTCGCAAGGCATTGTGGGATTCCAGGTGACACGGCACCGACCGGCGGCGAGGGGCAACAGCTGAAAAATTTCAACTTTATGCAAATGAGGGTTAAATTCCAAATGAAACTAATGAAGCAGCCTGATGGTGAACCAGGAAGCTACAAGAAGAAAATAACTGTCGTTAATAGTGATATAAGTCAATGTTTATAAGGATAAAGAAAACGGATCTTTAAAGGACGAGTTCACAGTTTATCAAGTGTGTCTTAAACCAACAGTCAGGAGCTCAAATGAACATTAAAGCTGTTTTTCTTGCTGTAATCATTCCTCCTGTTCATACTGACCATTAGAAGATCCCTTCATAATGACCTTACAATGGAAGTGATGGAGGACAAAATCCACAGTCCTCAGCAGTACATCTTCTGTTCTTAGACCCTTAATTCAAATAACCAAAAACTCCCTAAAAAAAACCTTTAATGGGGAAAAATGGTAAACGGACTGTACTTGTTTAGCGCCTTTCTAGTCTTCCGACCACTCAAAGCGCTTTTACACTACGAATCACATTCACCCGTTCACACACATTCATACGCTGAATGGTACAGGGGTGACCGTGCAAGGTCCCAACCTGCCCATCAGAGGAGATCTAGTACCTTGCCCAAGGACACATCGAAATGCAGACTGGAGGAGCCGGGAATCGAACCACCGATCTTCCGATTAGTGGACAATGTTGAAATGTGAAAAAAATGTTAGAAACTTCAGGAAGAGCAACAGAGGAGGATCTCTGCAGGACGGACAGACAGGAAATAGATGTGTATACAGAAAATAACACACAGCGTGGAACAGGACAACAACATTATAATGGATTTATAATTTATATGAAGGGTGTGATGAAGCCAACAGAACAGGACCTGAGTCATGTGACCTCCATCACCATGGAAACCTGGCAGGAGGACAGACTGCACATGTACACAGCAGAGACTCACATCACACCATCACAAACACAGAGAAGAGACAAGAAGAGACATTATTGACACAGGAGAGAGAGAGACATGAGGCTGAACTCCTGCAGGATGGAGAACCAGGGAAGCAGAGCAGGTCCAGGATGGGTTCTGGTCCAGGATGGGTTCTGGTCCAGCAAGAGATGCTTGAGAGACAAGAGAGGACAGGAGGAGAAAACAGGGAGATGTGCTTGCAGAACAAACAGAAGTTTGGAGAGATGCAATGATTATCAGAGCAACTCCAACAGTCAATAATCTGATTGGCAGGACAGCGCTCAGTAAATTCATTGAGACAGAAACCGACTGTGCAGTACAAGCTCATGAAAGACTCAATTAAAGGCAACTAATTGTAAGTGAGTGAGTTTTAAGTTTAGATTTAAAGGACTCAACAGACTGATTGACGTCAGCAGGGACGTTGTTCCATAAGAACGAGGCTGAAAGGAAAAGACCTGCTGACTTCTATTTAACTGTGGAGACACACAGGAGCCCTGCAGTCTGACAGCAGAGAGCTCCAGATGGAATAACAGGTTTAAGGAGATCAGTCAGGTATGATGGAGCCCATTTAGGATTTTATAAGTCAGCAGAAGCAGCTCACAGTCTGATCTAACATGGAGAGGAAACCAATGACGTAATATGGTCAAATGTTCTTGCTGTAGTTCAGATCCTAGCTGCAGCATTTTGAACCACCTGAAGACTTTTAGTACCAACATGTGTCAGACCTGAATGCATGTATTAGTCTCTGCATCAGCCATGAACAGGAAAGACTGGATTTTTCCTTTATGCTGTAAGTGAAAAAGGCAGTGTTGGTGATTTGTTTAGTGTGCTTATCAAAGGAGACGCTGGGATCAAACGTAACACCAAGATTTTTCGGCTGCTACACTTTGTGAAATCACACAGTTGTCGAGTGTTGCTGTTTACTTGATCAAACTGGTGTCTGAGTCTATCAGAGCCAACGACCAACATCTCAGTTTTATCTGAATTTAGAAGCAGGAAATTTAGTGACATCCGACTTTTCATAGCAGCCAAACAGGCCTCTAATTTATTAATGTGACTATGATCATCAGCCTTTATAGGCACATACAGCTGAGTATCATCTGCATAGCATCAGAGAGTGTGGATGTAGTGAGTCAATATCACTATAAAGTGCCTGTGGTGTCCTCTTCAGAATCACTCAGTCATCATGAAAATGTAGCAGAATAATGAAACTCTGAGGTCTTATTATGAATGGCCAAACATTTACACACATACCAGTACGATGATAAGTCTCTTGAAATGTGTTTCCTTCATTTTAAACTGTATTTTTTCATGTACGTGATTTTGGCATGTCCCACACACTGCTCTGCTAACTACAGTGAGTGTAATAAGTGGTTAAATGATACTAAATCAAAAAAAATGTATATGGTTTTATTGTACACAAGTTATTTGATCAAACGAGTCATTTTGATCATGTATATTCTATTTTCATAATCATACTGAACATTTTGCATGTGTCACTGTCATTATGGGGTAACTGCTCCTTTAAGAAACCCTCTGATGTGTTTAGTGATATTACTACCACCACTTTGTCTTCAATGGAGGCTGAAACACTGGTCAGTTGCAGAATAAGTATTTACACTTATATTTCGTAATTTTCATCATATTATGTGTGTAGTTGGATGTTGTCAAGCTTGTCATGTCCACTCATGTCATAGTGAAATATCAATTAATATAAAAACTTTTCAGAAATTCAAAATATATTTGTTAAACAGTACACAATCACCTTGCTAACGGAATCATGTTGCTAACTGAAGGTCCACCATGTGCTCATTAAATGCTAACATTAGCCAAAAATGTCCACCCTGTCAGCGAGCCTTCCATGACAGGGTGGACATGCGGATACTTTTTGCCACATGCTGATAAATGTGTGTAATAGCAAAATTACTCATGCAAGTACAGCGAAGAAATACAATCTGTGCATTTCGGAGGCTCACACCAGCAGGCCAGTCTGCACACTGGAGTGAACAAGCGCCGCACACCTTCTGCTCCATATCACCCTCCAGAAGACACGGCCCGGTGGCCATCTGGGCCCACCTTGATCCAGTTCTAAAGGTAGTGAGAGAACGACACCCTCAAGTCAGTATACTTCATTTTTTCAGCGACGGGCCTGCAACGCAGTATCGACAAAAGGGAAATTTCTTCTACCTCTCAACAGAACCCTACAAGCATGGCTTCAAAGAAATAATGTGGAATTTATTAGTATTAGTATTATTACAGCAGACACACTCTGTTCTTTCAGATAAAAAATGTAGTCGGTCTAATAGTAAACAGTGATCAATGGTGTGAAAGGCTGCACTGAGATCCAGAAAGAGAAGCACAGAGAGAAGAAGATCATTAACCTCTCTGGTTGGAGCAGGTTCAAGAGTGACGGGCCCTGAAAGCTGATCAAAAAAGGTTCATCTAATTTTCTTTTATATGAGACACAACTCTCTCTAGTCCTCTAGAAAAGAATGGAAGATTAGAGACTGGTTGATAGTTATTAAGAGACTCGAGGTTTCTTAACTAGAGGTTTAAAACAGCAGTCTTAAAGCTTCTGGGGACAATGCTGGTAGTAAGTGATAAACTAACCAGAGGTCAGTGGCAGTTTTGCTGGTAAAAGGTCGAGTAGGCAGGTTGTTGGTTTAGAAGCTGAACTGAGCTTTGTCAGTTTGAAGAGAGATAGTCTCAAAATCTGCCGAGACAGGTAAAAGTGTCCTGCAGGCCTGCTTCAGAGCAAATCATTAAACCAGGGTGCAGACCTCTTTAACTGCCTAGTTCTGGTAGTAAAAGGAGAAACTGAATCCAGGAAACCAGAGAGGCCACATTTAAGTCACTGGTGAAATTTTCAACAGAGCCTGTTTCTGTGTCTGCAGTGAAAGGAACCGAGACTTCAGGAAACTGCTGACCAACAGCAGATATAGCAAACGGACCAATGTGGCGAATAGTAAACACATCTGTGCCGACATTAACAGACCCATGATGCTTCAGACTTAATGAGAAAATGATCTGACACAGCAGAGAGACAGTCAGATCAGAAACAGCTTTCACTTGAGATAAAACCAAATCCAGTTTGTTACCGCTGCAACGAGGCGACTCATGAAGAAACTGAGAGAAGCCAAAAGTACCAGAAAGGATTTATTTAGATCACCAGCATCATTCAGATCAATTGAGATAAATTCTCCAAATTCTTCTAAAAGCTGTGAATAAGAGCCGAGTGGCTGATAGAGAATCACAGTGTGACTGAACAGTCTGCTGGCGGCTGGATGGATTTAGAATAAGAGTCTCAAGTGTTATTTAGTGTCAAGTTTGAAAATAGACTTACTGTATATATTCAGGCGACACTCCCACCTTGTTTATTTGCTCGAGCTACATGGACATTAGTATAGTCTGCTGGGAAGCTTCATTTAAGGGAAGTAAAACTTTTGGTTTAAGTCGTGTTTCACATAACAATCATATCAAAACTATGTTCAGTATCAGATTATTTATTAATAAGAGAGTTATCAGTAGGCGACAACCAGATGAAATATAAATTGGAATTAGACACTTTGTATTATTAGACAGTTTTGAAGACGTGTGTGGTCACATTATGGATTATATTAGATGTTTGGTTCTGTAGATTATCAGGTGCTTTGTTGCACATTTCACCAGCAGCAGATGATTATTGGATTATTAGCTTGTGAGTGGTACAGCGGGGGAGGGAGACGGTCTCTCTGTTAGAAACCAAGCTATCAATCTGATAATATATGCTGTGAGAAATCCCCCCTCCCTCCTCCTCTCCCTCCCTCCTCCCTCTCAGACCCCCTTCCCCTCCCTCCCTCCCTCCTCCCTCCTCCCTCTCTCCCTTCTCCTCCTCCTCCTCCTCCGGTCGGACGGCCACACTCCCCGCTACCTTTCACCCCTGAGAAACCCCGATCTGACGGCGAAGCAGCGCGGACAAACTCCGGGACAACATGGTAAGCCCCTCCGGTAGTTTCCCCGACAACTCTGCCTGATTCTCGGGCAGCGGCTCATGTGAGTCCCTGTGCTGCGGGTCTCCGGTGGACCGTTACTCGGCTCGGCGGGTAGCGTTAGCGTGATGTTAGCTAGCATGGCTGCCGCTCCCGTTAGTTTTAGCAGCTCCGCATGCCGACACCGACGGTTATTCGGTCTGTACGTCATACAGACGCATCTCCCGGTACCAGGGTTCACTCCCGTTACGTTAACGGAGTTTTTTCGTTTTTTCTTTTCATGTAACGGTCCGTGTGCCGGGCCGGGCCGGGCCTGCGCCCCAGGCCGTGTGGCCCGGGGCGGCCATCTTATTCCGGCTGACCGGCCAGCAGCCGGCCGGAACAGGAGGGCCGGGGCCAGGCTGACTGGCCTGCAGCCGGCCGGAACAGGAGGGCCGCGGCCGGCCTGATCGGCCAGCAGCCCGCCGGAACGGGAGGGCCGAGCCCGGGCTGACCGGCCCGAAGCCGGCCGGAACAGCATTGCCGATGCCGGGCTGACCGGCCCGCTGCCGGCCGGTACAGGAGGGCCGAGGCCGGGCTGACCGGCCGGGACAGGAGGGCCGAGGCCGGGCTGACTGGCCCACAGCCGGCCGGGACAGGAGGGCTGAGGCCCGGCTGACTGGCCGGAAAACACCAGGCCAGCGGCGCGGTGTGAACTAACCCGTGTCAGCTGTAGGAGCTGTTGGATTTAGTCCGGGTTAGTTATAAGAGACAGACAGACAGAGAGACAGCAGTGACTCGGCAGCCTGTCTGCCTGTCTCTCTCTCTGCCTGTCTGTCTGTCTGAAGGCCTGACTGCAACTAGTTATTAATACTAACCAGCTACTGTAACCAGCAGCTCCTCTAACCACACTAAGTATTATTCCTTCAATTTCCACAAGTAAAATCTAGATTATTTAACATCAGATGAACTGTAAATGTTTTTAATAATGATTCATTAAAAAAATCACATATAAACTGAAGCAACATCTGTATTAAAGCCACACTGAGAAAAGACAGAAAACAGGATAAAATAATCATAATTATAGCAGCTCAGTTATAGTTTTTATTCCATGCTCATGAAGGCTGCTACACTTTTTCAGTGCCTGTGCCGATTCAACCTTGCACACTATATTCTCGATTTTTTAAAATATTTTTCAAACCTAATCTTAAATTCTTCTAAAGTTTTGATACCTTTTTTTGCATTTTCACTTCCTTTTCACTGAGATCTGGAAACACGGTTTCATGTCTTTATAGGCAACATTTGAAACTGTAAAGACAATAAAGGTCCTTAAATCCTTGAATACAGCATTAATCATTATTGATAGATCTGAATGAAATGCTAAAGAAAGTTGTCAATGCAAAACCTAAATAATGATTTTTTTAGTGTAGTTTGGTGGGATCCTACGATAGAATTAAATCAAATGTCTTGAGCTGCAACTAATGATTATTTTCATTATTAATAGATTAATCTGTTGATTATATTCCTGAATTGATTAATAGTTTTGTGGGGTTGGTGATATGTATACAGACTGTTATCACATATAAATAGCTGCATACAGCAGCAGTCAGAAGTCTGGACACACCTTCCTTCTCTTCAGTGAGAACGTGTGTCCAAACTGTTGACTGGTACTTTTATAATTTAAAGTCAAGATAAAATGAAAAAAGTCTTTTTAACACTTTTAGATCACATCCTGGTCATACTGTCATTCTTATATCAAAATCCAATCATGTTTTCTTCCTGTAAAACATGACATGTGCTTATGTAGGCTTGAACCAACCAATTTAAACCAATAATATCATGACATCCAGTCATCAATCAATCTTCAACTTTTAGCAGCACAGAGTTTAGTTGATTATGAATTACGCCCCGTCTGTCCTGTTTCAATACGGAAGTCAGATACAGTTTCATCTGGACTTTAACATTGATATATTAGTGCCAGATTTAAAGTCCATGTACAATAATAATAAATGTGTTTTGAGTTTGTCACACCACAGAAAACTGTGTACTTAACCACCAGCCAAATCTGAATGATTAAAAAAAGTCACCAAGTTTATAAAATTAGGTTTCAAAATGGTGGAAAATTAAGCAGCATCCTCGGCTCTGAATCAGTGAGGTGGCTGAACGCACGGCCGCTAACAACGTTCATACCGAACTGTATAAAATACACAGTTTAAAACAGGCAGCAACATGGATGATATTATCAAAATAAAGTAACTTTAGGAGCCAGTGTTAAATTCGGCACATATTTTGTAGGTAAATTGACTTATTTCAGTAAAAATGTAACTTAAACGACGAGTTAACAAGCGTCCTGTCAACAATCATTGTGTTAAATTGTCTTTTTTTTCCCAATGATGTTCAGTGAACTTAACGTTACCTTTCTGCTGAAAAGTCCACGGCGGCGACACCCTCCGAGTAAAAGCCTCTGACGCTGTGATTTTTGGTGAAGTGCTGCCCAGCAAAGGTTCTCCCCTCCGGCCGAGAACCTCCCAGCCACACAGCCGGTACTGAAGCTGAAGCTGCGGGCGGCGGCCGGTGTCAGTTACTGCCGGCGCCACATCCGTTGACTCTACCCGTCCTCCCAGCAGAACAGCTGGTGCTGAAGCTGCTGGTGGCTCCACCCGTTAACCGACACGTCAGCTGAGTTTAAAATAACTCCTGAAGCACCAACGTTGACTGGAAATGGCTCCGATCACCAGTAACAGCCGATAAAATGAAGTGAATCCCAGTAAAACTATCTGGTGTAAAAATAGTAGCTATTAGTACGCTCTGGTGTTCATATAGAGGCGGAGTTACGCTGGTCACTCCTCCACGTCATCGAGACGTTTCAGACCTGCCCAAAAAACCCTGAATGGACAAAAACAGTTTAACACTGTAAACAGTTCAGTTCTACGTTAAAGCTTTTATAACATTAATAATCTCTGACTTTCTGTCACTCAGACTTTAATGTGCTGCGTTTATTCTTTATGGAAAATCTTTGTTTTCTATGATTGTAAACTGAATCTTTGGGTTTTTTGCAACTAATGATTATTTTTATTATCTATTAATCTGTTGATTATTTTTTAAGTTAATCGTTTGGTTAAAGCAGCAAAAAATGTCCATCGCATCCTAAAATATAAACAACCTGAAAATATTCAGTTTACTGTCAAAAAATACGAAAGAAACCAGAAAATATCCACATATAAGAAGCTTGAATCAGAGAATTTAGACCTTTTCTTCTTTAAAAAATGACTCAAAATGCTTTAATCGATTATCAATATAGTTGATTTACTTTAATGTAAAACTGAAAAGCAGTAAATTCACACATTTGACAGCCTGGAACCATGAAAAGATAACTGAAATGATTAATAACAATTAATCGAGTATCATAATAGTTGCAGATTGATTTTCATTTAGTTTTGGACTTTTGATGATGTCATCATGACTCTTATGGGTGAAACGAATCAGCTGATTAAGTTTTGGTTTGATCATTAACAAACAGCTGAGTCAGCCGGCGGCCATTTTCTTTCTTCATCTTTGTTCTCAATCTCAGCAGATATTGATTATTGATCCGCAGCTCCTTCAATCAACCTTTCAGCTGTGAAACCATAAACAGACACATTGATCAGCTGTCTGTGCTGAGCTGCCGTTAATTATCATTTATTGATTCATTCATCTGCCCCTTTGTTGTGATTAGTTTTTATTAATCTTTTAGTTGAAAAAACATCAGAAAACTGTGAAAAATGTCTTTAAATGTTTTGTTTTGTCCGACTAACAGTTTACAATAATTAGAGATTGATAATTGATTATCTAAATAATTAAAGACCCTGACATATTTTAAAACATCTAGAAATACTTGATTAATCAATACTTGATTAAAACTCCTTTAAAACAACATCATCTCTTCCTTCATGAATCTGTAAATATTCTTCATTTTAAAACAGCTGCGACTAACGATGTTAATCACCTGTTAAAAAGCAGATGATGTTTCTGATTGTTTGGTTTATAGAACGTCGGAAAACACTGAACATTGTTAATTGTTGAGTAACAGCTGGACGCCAGATGTTTCCTCCTTCACTGTAAAGTTCATTCAGTGTTTGTGTTCTGCAGGCTGCAAGTTTCCTCATCAGACTCGCAGAAGTTTCATATTGAACCAGCTGTGATGTTAAACTGAGATTTAGACACTTTCAAACAAACTCTGCAGCAGGTTTATGGATGAATCCAGCGGTTGGTTTCTGTGCGGATCCAGCACCGCAGCGTCCATGAAGCTTTACTCTAAATGCTAAAAAAAACATTCAAACGTGTCTTGTTGGAGTCTGAAACTTGTTCAGTAACGATGAAACGAGTCTCTGCAATTTATTATTGAAACACGTCTGATGTCATCAACACACCTGACATGTTCCAGATGTTCAGAGATCAGCTGATCAGCTGTCTGTTGTTAACTTTCAGCTGCATCATCAGTTCAGACTCTGCTGTCAGACAGGACTGTAATATGACATTAATGACAAAATAATAATAATAATAATAAATTGATCAGATATATACAAATTTAGTGACTATTAAAATAATTGTTAGCTGCCGCCCTGGTGGTGCGTTCACTGACTTTCCTGTGGCGGTGCGTACACTGACTTCTCATTGTCGTGGTGCGTTCACTGACTTCTTGTTGTCATGTTTACTGTTTTGCCGTTTGTGGTGCGTTCACTGACTTGTGGAGAGGCGGTGTGTTCACTGGCTCGCTGTCAGCTGCAGGTCGGATGTTAGTTCAGCTGTGAGTCATCGTCTATAAACGCCTGCTGATTCATGCTGCTGTTACAGTCACACACTCAAACAGCCAATCAGAGCACACCAGCCTTCCTCCTCGGGTCTGGAAAACCTGGAAAAGTCTGGAATTCTGGCACAGTGGTCCCCAGACTTTAGTAAAAGTTTTAAATAGAAAAACTCAGTAATGAACTTAAACCTAACTGACACGTTTCTCCCAGTATGGACGTGTTGGTGGAAGTGTTGGTGTTTAAGTCTTTTTTCTTAATTAATGGTCTCTGAACCAAATATCACAACAATCCATGCAGTAACTGTCCACATGTTTCACTAACGAACCTTCAAACTCTGAATAATTAATCAATTATCAGAATTGTAGCCAGTGAACTGATTGATTGACATGAATGTTTGAAGCAGACTGAATCTTCTCACATGTCAAACTGCTGATTCGTCCTCTGTATGAGCCAATCACGAGCGTCCGCCCCTCCCCCCGCAGGCATCAGGCGTGACAGTGAACGATGAGGTCATCAGGGTGTTTAACGACATGAAGGTGAGGAAGAGTTCGACCCAGGACGAGGTGAAGAAGAGGAAGAAGGCGGTGCTGTTCTGCCTGAGCGAGGACAGGAAGAAGATCATCGTGGAGGAGGGGAAGCAGATCCTGGTGGGCGACATCGGCGAGAGCGTGGACGACCCGTACGCGTGCTTCGTTAAGCTCCTCCCCCCCAACGACTGCAGATACGGCCTGTACGACGCCACCTACGAGACCAAGGAGTCCAAGAAGGAGGACCTGGTCTTCATCTTCTGGTAAGAGTCACACAGGGGCCAGTTATTGATCAGTGATCAGGGTCATCTATCAGGACGCCGCCTACGAGTCCAAGACGGAGGAGGAAGAAGACCTGGTCTTCATCTTCTAGTACGGGTCGGACCGGGGTCATCAATGAGTCGGGGTCATTGATCAGTGGCGACTGTTCTCCTGCTGTGTTCTCCTCCTGTGTTCTCCTCCTGTGTTCTCCTCCTGTGTTCTCCTCTGTTCTCCTGCCGTGTTCTCCTCTGTTCTCCTGTTCTGTTCTCCTCTGTTCTCCTGCCGTGTTCTCCTCTGTTCTCCTGTGTTCTCCTCCTGTGTTCTCCTGTTCTGTTCTCCTGCGTTCTCCTGCTGTGTTCTCCTGTGTTGTCCTTTGTTCTCCTGTGTTCTCCTACTGTGTTCTCATGCCGTGTTCTCCTGTGTTCTCCTGTTGTGTTCTCCTCTGTTCTCCTGCTGTGTTCTCCTGCTGTGTTCTCCTATGTTCTCCTGCTGTGTTCTCCTGCTGTGTTCTCCTATGTTCTCTTGCTGTGTTCTCCTGTGTTCTCCTGTTGTGTTCTCCTGCTGTGTTCTCCTGCTGTGTTCTCCTGCTGTGTTCTCCTGTGTTCTCCTGTTGTGTTCTCCTGCTGTGTTCTCCTGCTGTGTTCTCCTGTGTTCTCCTGCTGTGTTCTCCTGCTGTGTTCTCCTGCTGTGTTCTCCTGCTGTGTTCTCCTGTGTTCTCCTGCTGTGTTCTCCTTTGTTCTCCTGTGTTCTCCTGCTGTGTTCTCCTGTGTTCTCCTGTGTTCTCCTGCTGTGTTCTCCTGCTGTGTTCTCAGCAGTCTGACAGTGTTGTGTTCTCCTGCAGGGCTCCAGAGAGCGCTCCCCTGAAGAGTAAGATGATCTACGCCAGCTCTAAAGATGCCATCAAAAAGAAGTTTACAGGTGAGTCATCACGTCACCTGCTGAGGTCAGAGGTCACGTTGGAGGTGATGATGATGTCATCATCATCTCTAACTGTCCTGCTCATGATCCAGGTCTATGAAGTGCCTCTGTGAGGTTAACATGTTGTGGGTTCTAGCAGGAGAACCCTGATAGAAACCAGGATGCAGGTGGTTGTTGTTGTCATCATGTTTACAGCTGATCCTGATAACCGCCGTCATGAATCACCTGACTCAGTTAACGTCCTTCATCCAGCCAATCACAGCTCAGGTTCTCTCAGGTGAAGAAACGCAGCTTGTCTGAACATGTTTATTCAGATTCCTGTTTTGCAGATTTCTGTGTTTCGTTTCCCAGCAACGTTCAGGCATCGTTGGTCGTTTCTGAACATCATCTTCTAGTAGTGACGCATCAGGACACAACGACCGACTGCTGTGTCTATTCTCTCTGAAAGGACCAGTTCCCAGTGTTCCCAGTGTTCCCAGTGTGTTAACCAGCAGTCATAGTCCATAGAATAGTAAGGAGGTTTTCCTCCTCTTCATACTGGATATTACAGGACGACTCCATCTGATGAGTCAGAACTGTTTTTATCTAATCTGATATTCTTTATTGCTTCATATCGTTGTTGTAAACTCAGTCAGGACCCTGTAGGAACGATGACTCAGTGTTTCCAGCGATCTGATTGGTCAGTGGTTGGACTGTTGGCAGGTGTTGATCTGATCCTCTGAACCTGCTCAGAGCAGATATTTTAATAATCTAATGATAGTTTGAGCTTCTCAAATGTGACATTCTGCTGTTTCTTTGTCATATTTGACAGTAAATTAAATCTCTTCAAGACAAAACAAACAAACTGAAGACGTCATAGTGAGCTCTTATCAGCTGCACAATTAATCACAAGATAATAATCTGCAAATTAATTGATAATGAATGTTAATAGTTAATAGTTGCAGCTCCATGCTGGACTGTCAGTGTGTGTCATCTGTGTGTGTGTATGTGTGTGTATATATGTGTGTGTGTATATATGTGTGTGTGTATGTGTCTGTGTATTTGTGTGTGTATATATGTGTGTGTGTGTGTATGTATTTGTGTGTGTATATGTGTGTGTACATATGTGTGTGTATATATATGTGTGTGTGTGTGCGGCTCCTCAGTGACCTCAGGTGTGTCTCCTCAGGTATCAAACACGAGTGGCAGGTGAACGGGCTGGACGACATCCAGGACCGCAGCACGCTGGCTGAGAAGCTGGGCGGGAACGTGGTGGTGTCCCTGGAGGGCAAGCCGCTGTGATGTCAGCGCAGCGAGCCGAGCGGAGCCAAGCCAACCGCCGTGCCATCTGGACCGAAGCACCCGACCCCACCTGAACACCGCCGCTTCACCCAGCAGCTTGCTCTGTCTGTATCCATGTCCTGAAGGAGTTAGCATCTTTAGGCCTCTTTGTTTTTCTTTTTGTTTTTGTTCTTTTTGCTTTTTTTTCCAACATGAAGGAGATCTCATTAACATAATGATATGCAAACACCTCCCAGTTTGTTGCCACATGACTTCTGTTCACCTGGCAGAAAAAAAAACGACACACTACCAAACCCACAGGAAGGTTGTCTCTCTCTCACAGCCAGAGTTTTGCCAAAAAGTCGATGTGAAGGAAGCAGCCGCACGTGTTGGAGGCGAGCGACGCGCCGCGAAGCTCCGCCTCCTGCAGCACACGGGTTCATGACGCTTTTTACATGACTTTTATTTATTATTGTTGTATCTTCTCCAGTATGTTCAAACCAGGCAGACACATTGTTAGACTATGCATTCAGAAGAAGAAGATTACTACCCAGCACTTTTTTGTTGAAACACTACAGGTTGAGACAGAAAAGATTCTGACGTTAAATTCTCTGTATTTATGTCACCAAGCTAACGTTTGTTTACCTCAGTTTCCATTCCTGTCGGACTCACCGTCATTCTAGCTGTTTGGTCGTCGCCTTACTTTCAGTTTGAATGTAACCGTCACACCAGAGTTAGTTAGAGTGCACTTTTTTTTGTAAAGAAACACTACAGGAAGCAGATTTGACCCCAGCAGTGAGAGACGACCCCACAACAACAACAACAACAACAACAAGAACACGACGACATCTGGAGCCTTAAAGTGGAACGTTGTTTCTGAGATCACAGGAAGCCACTTTGCAATAAAAGCCTGTGGCAGATCTGACGCCTCACTGCCTCGTCTCTGCTTCCACCAATCACAGAGCGCTTTCACCCGCAGGTCGTTCACCTGGTGTCCACCTGAGACGCTCAGGAACAGGTGTCACTCATGTTCTACTTCCTGTCTGTGAGTCATCTTTGACCTGCAGTGACCCTTCAACACCAGTCAGGTTTAAACGACCTCTGAGTGAAAACGTTCTGAACACTGAACCAGTGCGGTCATCATGACCTCAGTAGAACCTCAGTAGAACCCATGTTACACATGTGGAACCTCATTAGAACCAGCAGGACCACAGTAGAACCTGTGTGAACATGTTGAACCAGCTTGACCCCAGTACAACTCCAGTCAAGCTCATTGGTACCAGTTTGACCTTAGAGGAGCTCCAGTGGAACACCTGCAGAACCAGCTTGACTCCAGTGGAACCTGTTTAACAGGAGTAGAACTGGTATCAGCTCAGTAAAACTTAATCAGAATCATAATGACTCCAGTTTAACCTCAGTAGAGCCCCAGTAGAACAAGTATGACTCCAGTAGAACCTCAAAAAATCCATTGTGAAACTAGTATGACAGTATAATCTTGGTGGAACCCCATAAAACCAGTATGACCTCAGTAGAACCACATTAGAACCAGTGTGACTTCAGTAGAACCTCAGTAACAGCAGTATAAACTGTAAAATAAACATTAAATATACATAAATACAAATCATCTGACAGCTTGTTGACAGTATTTCTGAAACGTTTCCTGGTGTCTTTTTGTTTGTTGAGGTTTTACAAACAGAATTATGGAATAAAGTAAATTAGCAGCTCAACACAAATCAAAGTTATATTTGGTTGAAGACTCTTATTGTTCTGTGTATATTTACCCTCCAGCTCACTGATGACGGTTCAAACCAAAGATGTACAAACGCTATTAGTTCAATTAAGTCACAGAACTTTAAACTAAAGATCCCAAATCTGTCAGAGTGACTTCAGTGTAAATATGTTGAAGATAAAACAGCAGATGTGTTGAATATTTGCTTTTTATGAACTAATACAGACATAAAGAAACATGGAGTCATTGGTTTGAATATTTCACTCAGTGAAAACATCAGAGCTGCAACAACATGATGCGCAATATATAGAGAGGAGGAGGAGGAGGAGGAGGAAGGTGATGTTAACAACATAAAAGCTACTTAAAGAGAAACAAGGGACATTTCTAAGAGTTCAATCCTACATGAGAGACAGAAAAACCATGAAACACCCTTGAAAACAGTCGCATCTGGTTTTCTCCTTCCACCTCCATCAGCAGCATCAGTGGTTTCCATAGCAACAGCTCTCAGATCAGAGATACACTGGGTCACTTTTTAGACCCAAAATGAGCCCCAGATTTGTTCAGCTGTCTTTATACATAGTAAACTAGTCTGAGATCAAACCAAACCTGGACTAACTCTAGACCGGTCTAACAGATCTGAGTCCTGACTTCCTGTCTGAGGCGAGCAGCTTCAGGATCTGAATGAATGAAAGCTGTAAATTCCTGACCTTAAAAGGTCTGAAAGTGTAAAAGCAGCCAGTGAGTTCAGTCTGACTCAGCTTCAGCAGAAACCAGAACCAGGTTTATGTTTCCTGCTCATGTTAAAGTCAGAGTGTCCCAGCTGTCCGCCTGCTGCGCGGTTCAGCTGTACTCAGCATTAAAACCAGTGGTATAAAGTATAAAAGTGCGAAACAGACAGAAGCTGCTGACATGCTGATCAGCTCTGGAGAATCTGATCCTCCTGCTGCTATTTCTGGACCACACATGCTTCTGCGTCTTGTCATCGCCGTCCACAAAAGGCAAAACTGGACGGAGAGACGAGAAGCCGACTGAGAGCTCGGCTCAACAACAGACCAGCTGCAGAGAGACGATTAACAACACAACAGACCATCTACAGACAAACACAAACTGTAGACGATGTACGGAGGCCCGTATCCGCAAGGAAAACACAAAAACTGACAAAATGTCAGGAAAAAAAAGAAAAGGTGGTGATAACTCAAAATTATGAGATGGTAAGTTAAAAAATGTACATATAAAGTCAAAACTATGACATACTAAATAAAATGGATTTTCAAAATAAAAAATAGCAAGTCAAAATTATGTTAGTTGAATCAAATAGCAGTTTCTCAATTAATCAATTAGTGTTTTGGTCCATAAAACGTCAGAAAATGTGGATCAGCATTTCTCAAAGCCCAAGATGATGTCCTCAAATGTCTTGTTTTGTCCACAACCTGAAGATATTCAGTTTACTGTCATAGAGACTAAAGAAACCAGAAAATATTTACATTTAAGAAGCTGGAATCAGAATTTTGACAGTTTTTTTCTGAATTAATAATTTAACTAATTGGTTATCAAAATAGTTGGCAATTAATTTAATAGTTGGCAACTAATCAATTAATTGTTGCAGCTCTACTTAGTATTGAGTAAGTAGTGACTTTTTTTATTTTATGAGGGTTTTTTTTTTTATCATTCCTAACAACACAATTTTTTTCTCTGCCTGGCCTTAATGGGCTTCCGTACAGGTCATCAGAAAGAGCAGAGTTCACTAAACAGCTGATAGATAATAAATACAGGTAAGTCAGAGGTGCAAGTTAAACCACAACAACCAGTTCCTGGTAAATTAACAGTGAAAAAAAGATGCAGAAAAACTGATTTGAAAACGGTGCTAGCCTAGCTTAGCACAAAGACTGAAGCCAGAGGGAAACTGCTAGCTTAGCTCAGTCAAAATTTGAAAGATAAATTAGGTTGTCAATTCAGTCATTTTGAGCCATAATCATAAAAAACAGATCCTGGTGGGACTGGAAAGCATGATAGTCTGCCTATTATCAACAATAGAGATAGGCCATGCTAACATTAGCTAGCGAGCTAATGTCATTATATTATTGCTGCTCAAAGATAGTTAAATCATCAAGCCCCAAACAAGCTAATGAGCAAACATTTCTTAGCAAAGGAAATGTTATGTATGTTACGTATTAGTTTGCTAGCTTTCAGGTTTGTCTGATTTACATGTATCTTGTTTATTGGACAAGTGTAGACGTAGCAGTTCCAGTACGGAGAAGAATCCCTTAAAATACCACTAATTATCCCCTTATTTACCCCTGAAAACAAAAATGGTTGATAACCAGGATCCTTAATTAATTAATTTTAAGACCAAAACTAAACAAATTTAAAACACCTTAATATTATTTAAAATGAACAATTAACAAATTAAATACATTTTAAGGAGTGCATGACGTATACATTAATTAAATTAAAATATCTGCAGTTTAAACCCAGCTGGCTACAGGATGGATTGTTGATTATTAGCCAACTGAGATCCAAACACATAACTCAGAATCATATTACTCATTGACTGTATATAAATATGAACGACGTATCTCTACTTCCTGTCGCTATGCAGAAGTGACGCCAAAATACCAAAAATATATACAGTCAATGATATTACTCTGCTAGCTGATACGACCCACAAGCTAACAGCAAAAAGGGGGTGAGACTAGAAAAGTTTTTAACTAACCTTAATGAATGCCTTGTTTGAATTGTTAACTGGTCTTTTTTTCTTGCTTATATATTTTATTTTGTTTTGTTTTTTTCTTTTAACGCTTGAAATAAAAATTGAAAAAAGAAAAAAAACAAAACAGCAAGCAGAATATTTTAATGTTTTTGATAAGTATCCAAAAATATTTTAGGGATATATATTTATACATACCAAGAGATAACATAACATGGTAAACATATTTTTTATTTTACTGAATCCCTATTATGCCTGCATAGGCTAACAGTTTCCCTCTGCATCCAGTCTTTGTGCTAAGCTAGGCTAAACATGTCCTGACCTGGATGTAGGATTTACAGGTTGTTAGACTCAGACAGGACGGAGGTTTGTTAGACAGACTGCTCCTTTAAACGTCAGACAGGACGGAGGTTTTTCAGACAGACTGCTCCTTTAAACGTCAGACAGGATGAAGGTTAGTTAGACAGACTGCTCCTTTAAACGTCAGACAGGACGCAGGCTTGTTAGACAGACTGCTCCTTTAAACGTCAGACAGGACAGAGGTTTGTTAGACAGACTGCTCCTTTAAACGTCAGACAGGACGCAGGTTTGTTAGACAGACTGCTCCTTTAAACGTCAGACAGGACGCAGGTTTGTTCAAGCAGCTAACAGGATGTTTTAGTGTTTTCCATGATGGGTTTTTTCCACTGAGAGAAGAAGGAGACTCAGTCTGTCTGCATGACGTCAGCAGGTTTCTACTCTCGCCGACATTTATACACACTTATAACATCCATATTAAATCAGCTGATTTCTTCCTTTTAATCCAACCAGAGCAGAGTTCCACATGAAGAACTGACTCAACTAGATTACATGTAGACGAAAGATGTTAAACATCAGACTCCATGTGTGGAAATGAGAGTCCACACAGTTGATACATGAGGCTCCAGAGTCCTGAGCGAAGTTCCAATCAATCAATCTATCTATCTATCTATCTATCTATCTATCTATCTATCTATCTATCTATCTATCTATCTATCTATCTATCTATCAATCATTTTTTTCCCTGAAGGATCCAGAATAAACTGAGTCTTCCTAAAGATCTGAATGTAATAAACAGCTGGACTTTATTTATCCTCTAAACTTAGTACATTTACTCAACTATTTAAGTACAGTATTTGAGGTACTTGTACTTTACTTGAGTATTTCCATGTGATGCTACTTTCTACATTTCAGAGGGAAATATTGTACTTTCTACTCCACTACATTTATTTGACAGCTTTAGTTACTTTTCAGATGAAGATTTGACACAATGGATAATATAACAAGCTTTTAAAATACAACACATTGTTAAAGATGAAACCAGTGGTTTCCAACCTTTTTGTCTTTTGACGTCTTACAAAAAGCAGTGTGTAGTCGGGGTCACATTTCACATGTCTATGAGTTGTTAACAGCTCCACCAAATAGTGATTTTTCCCTCTAAACTTCTCACATGCTTTCATTTCAATAAATGTTCAAATGATCCAATATTTCAGCAAAAATCAAAGATTAGAGAAAAAGTCCAGAAACTGAAAACAGATTTGTGTATCAGAACTTTGTTTTTTCTTCTTTCCTCTCCCATTAATCATCTCACCACCCCTCAGATTTATCTGCTGACCCTTTGGAGGGGCCCGACCCCTAGGTTGGGAACCACTGGACTAAACTAGCTAACTGTATATAAAGTAGTGTAAACTAGCTCCACCTCCAGCAGCTACAACAGTAACATGCTGCTCTAACACTGATGCTTCACTATTAATAATCTAATGATGTCATATATAATAATATATCAGTCAGAGGGACCAAACCACTACTTTTACTGCAATACTTTAACTACATCAAGCTCATAATACTTATGTACTTTTACTGCAATACTTTAACTACATCAAGCTCATAATACTTATGTACTTTTACTGCAATACTTTAACTACATCAAGCTCATAATACTTATGTACTTTTACTGCAATACTTTAACTACATCAAGCTCATAATACTTATGTACTTTTACTGTCGTAGGATTTTTCATGCAGGACTTTTACTTGTTTTGGAGTATTTTTACATTGTGTACTTCTTCCACCACTGGAAACAGATTCAATAAAACTTTGATAAGACAGTCATCGTTGATCCACAAACAAACATTAAACAAATTGTTTTTCTGAGAAAATAAAGACTCAGTATAGATTCAAAACATTTGAAATGATCTGTGTGATGGTTGATGTTGAACAAGTGGAAGATTTGTAGAAACTGATAAGTGTGTCTTTTGTTTTTGCCTCATTAAGATTAAGGACTGACTGACTGACTGACTGACTGGCTGGTTGGCTGGCTGGCTGACTGGCTGGCTGACTGACTGGTTGGCTGGCTGGCTGACTGACTGGTTGGCTGGCTGGCTGACTGACTGGCTGACTGACTGGTTGGCTGGCTGGCTGACTGCTGCCACCATGATGCTGTCTGCAGGCAGCACAGAGCTTTGTCTCCCCCTGCTGGTCACTGAGCTCAACTGCGGCCACACAGTCCATACAAATATTTACTACTTATATATTTATACAAATACATTCATACAAATATTTAATATGCAACATTATTTTATGTAGATTTATTGCACCTTTAAACTTTATGTATGTTAATCTTATCTTTATGGCCCCACACTTCCAGCTTATATATGAATGTTTTGAAACTTAGTTTTGCAGAGTTGGAGGAATACCCCCCCCCCCCCCCCCCCCCCCCCCCAGCAATATTCAATTCAATTGAATTATATATATATATATAATATACGATAATATATATACAATATACGGTTCAATAGATGTGGTGGAGATTCAGTGTAGTATATAACTTGTCTATATACATAAGGAATATATGTGTATGTATGTAAGTGTGTATGTGTGTGTGTATATACACACACACACACACACACACACACACATATATATATACACATATATATTCCTTTTACAAAAAATGTTGGTTCTTATTTTTGTCTCTCTGTAGAATTCACTAGGAACAGTATTTATTACCATTTAATATTCTTATATGTAACAATAAATGTAAAATAAAATTATGGCCTCATTTTATATTATTATACAGAACTCAGAGCTGACATGTTGAGTCCAAACCACTATTACTGCAATACTTTAACTACTTCAAACTCATAATACTTATGTACTTTTACTGTAGTAGGATTTTTCATGCAGTACTTTGACTTGTATTGGAGTATTTTTACATGGCTGTATTAGTACTTTGACTTACAATGGAGTATTTGTACATGGTTATATTAGTACTTTGACTCGTATTGGAGTATTTGTACATGGTTATATTAGTACTTTGACTCGTATTGGAGTATTTGTACATGGTTATATTAGTACTTTGACTCGTATTGGAGTATTTGTACATGGTTATATTAGTACTTTGACTCGTATTGGAGTATTTTGGTACTTTTGTTTCGGTTGTTTTGATTCGTGAAATCTGCCTGCCCGTCGTGACGTCACGCCGCTTCCTGTCTCCACCCGTTCGCAGCCATGATGGTGGGTTCCTCTCCTCTCTCCTCTCTCCTCTCTCTGTGTTTTATCTCCTCTGTTGGCGGCTCGGTACCGAGAGCCGCGGGGGGTCTCCGGGGCTCCGGTGGCCGTGTTGTTGTTGTTGTGTTACGGGCAGCGAGCGGCCGGTGTGTCGGTGAACTAACGGCTCTCTGTGCTCTCTGTCTCCGCAGCAGGAAGGGCTGGACGACGGACCCGACTTCCTCTCCGAGGAGGACCGGGGAGTGAGTGCACATTTATTACCTGTCTATCTACCTGTCTGTGTGTTTACCTGTATGTCAGCTCACCTGTCTGTTAGCTCACCTGTCTGTCTGTGTCTGTCCCGCTTAGCTATAGAGGCTAGTTAGCCTTAGCTTAGCTGTCTGTGCTAATATTAGCTCCGTGCTAACAGCTAACTGTGTGTGACAGCTGCAGGTAAACTGGTTCATCCAGGTGAGAGTCCAAACACTGACCCTGCTGACGTCAGAGCCTCCGCAGGCCGAGATAACCTGGTCAACAGGTGAAGCAGAGGCTAACGAGCCGCTCTGCTACTCATTAGCAACAATAATGAGCTGTTCTGCTGTCACATGACTGTCTCTCTCTCTCTCTCTCTCTCTCTCTCACACACACACACACACACTCTGATGTTAATTGAATAATTCGCTTCAGTCCAGATAAAGTCAGATGTGGAAAGTTCAGAGGAATCTGCTCCGAGTGAAACTAATCTGTTACTGGTTTGTCTGGAAAACATCAAAACATGTTTCCAGCCTGTGTTCATAAAAGTTATTTAAGGGACGAATTCACATTTTTCATGTGTGTCGTTAAACCAACAGTCAGTCATCAAATGAACATTAAAGCTGTTTTTCTTGCTGTAATCATTCCTCCTGTTCATACTGACCATTAGAAGATCCCTTCATAATGACCTTATAATGGAAGTGATGGAGGACAAAATCCACAGTCCTCCTTCTGTGCAAAAATGTATTTCAAAGTTTATCTGAAGCTAATATGAAGCTTCAGCGTCCAAATGAGTCAAATCAAGTAGATATCTTTCAACGTTACAGTCTTTTTAGTGCCAAAGTTCCTCTTTTTGTTACTATACTTCCACCTGCAGCTCAACAGGGAAACACTGTCCGAGGAAACACAAAGAGGGAATTTGATGCTAAAAAGACTGTAAATGTGTCAGATATCCACTTGATATGACTAACTCAGACTGATGAAGCTTCACACTGACTTTTAATATCCAGTATGAACAGGAGGAATGATTACAGCGAGGAAAACCTTCACTGCTCATAAGGACACCTGACTGCTGGTTTAACAAGATTTTTCAACCTGTCCTTTAAATCTGGTGGCAGATGGAGCTGAAACGAAAAGTTGATAGACAGAATATTAATTGCCAACTGTTTTGATGATTGATTAATCGTTTTGAGCCCCTTTTTAAAGAAGAAATGCCAAACGTCTCCTATTCCAGCTTGTTAAATGTGAATATTTTCTGGTGTCTTTAGTCTCTATGACAGTAAACTGAAGATCTTTGAGTTGTGGACAAAACAAGACATTTGAGGACGTCGTCTTTAGGAAACATTTATCCACATTTTTCAACATTTTCTGACATTTTATGGACCAAACAACTAATCAGTTAATCAGGAAAATAATCAACAGATGAATCAATAATGAAAATAGAAACAGATGTTTGTCCCTTCAGGACCGACTGCTGACAGGTGAAGACAGGAACATGCAGCCATGATCTGTTGCAGTGTTATTAGTTTACATCAAGTTGATTTCTGTAAGAAGGAAAGTGTTTTCCTGTGTAGGAGTCAGTGAGCTGTGTGGATATAGAAGATTAAAGAAACGACTAATTGAGAAAATGGATTAATTATTTAATCGTTTAGCCTTCAAAATGTTGAAAAATAGTGAAAATATGGCGTTCACAATCTGTTGTTGACTTTACAGTCCAGAAAATCCACGTTGTCGTGTCATATATGAGGAATTAAAACAGCAAATCATCACATGTGAGAAGCTGAAACCAGAAATGGCAACAACGAGGTGATTTAATGAGCTTTACATGAAACATTAAAGGCATCAAGACATTATAAAAAGACACATTTAAATACAATTAAAAAGAGTTTAATAGAAAATAAAAAAAATAAGCTAAAACAGAACAAGACATAAAACAGGAGAGTAAAAGTTACAGTTCTGGTGAAATATGAAACAAAAGTCTTCAGCTGTGATTTTAAAGAACTGAGTTGCAGTTTTCTGAGTTTGTTCAGATATTTGGAGCATAAAAACTGAAAAATGTCTGAAACGATTCTACTATCAAATAGTTGCCAATTAATTTTCTGTGATTGACTAATCGATTAATTGTTGCAGATTAACTAAAATAGTGAATAAACAATGAGTTTAATATACATTAAACAAGTAAATGAGTTTAATGTGTAAAAACACAGGCAGAAAAACTAAAATACAAAAGCAGAACTTAGTGAATAGAATCAGAATTTTCAACTCGCTTTAAAAAAAACCACAAGACTCAAAGTTCTTCAGAAACAGGAACTGTCCTGCGGTCTGATGCAGGTGGAAAGAACCGTGTCTGGTTTATGTTGGGCAGCCATCTTCTGTGGTGCATTATGGGATATGTGGTTTTTGTCCTGCAGCCGAGGGCAGTGAACGTGGATCTGCAGACAGACGCCACGCTGCAGGTCGACATCTCCGACGCCCTCAGTGAGAGAGACAAGGTCAAGTTCACCGTCCACACCAAGGTGAGACTGTGTGTGTTTGTGATTGTGTTTTGTTGTCATTGCACCTGAAACAGAAAACACCTTTTCCTCTGTTTTGTTCCTCTGTGATGTTTCTTGTTGGAGACTTTAAACTCCACCCACAGCTGTGACATCACAGTTACATCATCAGGACAAAACTGCACCTCAGCTGCTGTATTGATCCACCTGTTAATACCTGTTACTGATCTAGCATCTGCCCAGAAACACCATAGCAACTGCCCAAAAACACCATAGCAACTGCCCAGAAACACCACAGCAACTGCCCAGAAACGCCACAGCAACTGCCCAGAAACGCCACAGCAACTGCCCAGAAACGCCATAGCAACTGCCCAGAAACGCCATAGCAACTGCCCAGAAACACCATAGCAACTGCCCAGAAACACCATAGCAACTGCCTAGCAACACTATAGCAACTGCCCAGAAACACTATAGCAACTGCCCAGCAACACTATAGCAACTGCCCAGAAACACTATAGCAACTGCCCCGAAACACCATAGCAACAGTTGAAAAAGTGCTTGCCGCCTGTTATCTGCCGAACAGCGGACGTGTTACTGGACCATTGCGTTCATGTTTTTACTCTTTGGGAACTTTTTTGTGAATGAAACTCACCCACAAACAGAGCAGAACAGGTCGCCTTATAAGGACATTTTAGGGGCGTGGACGGGGTCTGATGTGTTTGGCGAATAAATCTGGCTGTCTGCCTCACTGGCGGGTAAATATTTGTACCAAAATAGTCATGTAATAAAATATCTGGTGTGATGTCTCAGAGGAAATGACTCATGTTCGTCCTCATACAGACACACAGACCATACGTGTTTATTACATGCATCTAAACAGAGCGGGAGACGTCTGAGGCGACGGAGCGTCTCCAGCTCTGTTTACTGTCCAGAACATCAGCTACTCAACATCACAGCTCTCTGCTAGACTGTCACTCTCTGCTGTATATGTGACACAAAAAGACAATTTATTATTTATCATTTCTTATATTTACCATCTCGGCAGGTGAGTCAAACAGTTAATTTGGGACACTGGATGTGGACGATGCTAATGAGAAGAGCAAACCTCAGAAGGCCCAATGTTCCTCGAATTTCTCATTCAAAATTCAAAAGACTTGTCAACATCTGTAAAACAGTTAAATAATGACTGAGTGTCAATAGTGCAGAAAGACAAATGCTCATGTATGTTTCTGAGTCTTGAACCAGGATAAGACTCGTTCCTGTTGTCAGTGAGAGTGACGTGTTGACGTGTTGTTTCCACAGAGCACGCTCCCAAACTTCAAGCAGAACGAGTTCTCGGTGGTTCGACAGCATGAAGAGTTCATCTGGCTGCACGACTCGTTCGTGGAGAACGAAGAATACGCAGGATACATCGTGAGAAACACTCCGTTCATTTAACATCCTGTTAACATCAGAAAGCTGCAAATCATCATAATAATAATAATTTAATTGTATCGCAGTTTTTAAGCTGAGAACACAAAGTGTTTTCCAGCGCAGAGTGACGACATAAAAGACAATCACAGATATAAAGACATAAAATCATATAAAAACTATTAAAATAAACAGACAGAGTGTATTATGTAAACATATAAGTCTGATTTTCCGACAAGAGGTCTGTAAAAGTGTCTTAGAGGTATTAAAGGGATAGTTTGCATTTTTGTATGAGCTACTTATCCATAGTGTATAACCTGCAGTAGAGGACCTTGTAAGTCATGAGTAGGATTTTGTAAACTGGAAACCAGTGCAAAGAGGATAAACTGGCTTCATGTGAAAAGTGGGTTTAGTCTTCTGGCTCTTCTGGAGACCCGGTCGTGTCATTAAAACAGCGACAGTCAATCCAAACGATGGAAATATGACATCATTAGATTATTAATAGTGAAGCATCAGTGTTAGAGCAGCATGTTACTGTTGTAGCTGCTGGAGGTGGAGCTAGTTTACACTACTTTATATACAGTTAGAAATGTAGTGGAGTGAAATACTCAAGTAAAGCACAAGTACCTCAAAAGTAAATGTACTTAGTTACTTTTGACCACTGAGAATAACAGCAGAGATGCAGCCACAACATCTAAACAACAATACAAAGAGTTTACGTAGAATTAAAGAGAGAGCAGATGTTTCCTGTTCTGAGTCTGTTGTTGTTGTTGTTGTTGTTGTTGTTGTTTAGATCCCCCCCGCTCCCCCCAGACCAGACTTTGATGCGTCCAGAGAGAAGCTGCAGAAGCTGGGGGAGGGAGAAGGATCCATGACCAAGGAGGAGTTCACCAAGATGAAGCAGGAGCTGGAGGCGTGAGTCAACACACACACACACACACTAACAAATAAACAAACAAACAAACACACTCAGGTGTTTGTTATTTTCAGTAACAACAAACAGAATCATCACTGTGTGTTTCCTGTCAGAGAGTACCTGGCCATCTTTAAGAAGACCGTCGCCATGCACGAGGTCTTCCTGTGCCGTGTGGCGGCTCATCCTGTCCTCAGGAAAGACCTCAACTTCCACGTCTTCCTGGAGTACAACCAGGACGTGAGTCACAACACGTCCTGCACACACCTGTAGACACCTGTAGACACTTGTAGACACCCGCACACACCCGCACACACCCGCAGACACCCGCAGACACCCGCACTCACCCGCACACACCCGCACTCACCCGCACTCACCCGCACACACCCGCACTCACCTGGAGAAGTAAAGAGAGAAATGAGAGTTGTTTTACAGACTGATCTGATCTGATATGAGAAACTCATCATGTAGTTCCACACTAATACGTTTTCATTTTAAAACTCATAAGTCTGGACGGACAGAATCTGATCGTTCTGGAAACGATGCTGCAGACGCTCACATCCACCTCCTGATTGGGTCTTATCAGTCACGTCGTGTTCTTCCCTGATTCGTCACACCTCTGTCATGTGACCCCTTCCCGGAAGAAAACCACCGGTTAATTCAACATGGATAATCAGTTACAAGCGTTTCTGACCTTGTTGTCAATGCCAGCAGCTGTTACTTCTGTTCTTCTTCTGTAGTAGACAATCTGCTTCCTGTTTACACCGGCATGTGAACAGTCATGTGATATGTGTCAGTATGGACGGAGATTAAACGCTGTTTTAAAATGAAAACGCATTAGTCTGGACGTAGCCTGAGAAATAGTGTGAATGGAGGAACGATGAGATAAAAAGGTTCCAAACAAACAGACACACCTGCATCCAGGTGAAGCTCACAGTAACTCCGAATGCTTCTCAGGTTTAATCAGAGCAACGAGACTCACGTTGGTTTTTCTCCGAGACGTCTCGTTCTGCTTCTGTGAGTTCAGAACCTGCAGCCACAAACTGAACATGAGATCTGAGCAAATATCAGCTGTTGACACAAAAGCTGGATGTTCTTCAAACACTCTGGATGTGTTTGAACGTCGTCACCTGAACAGAAGCTTCCCTTTGTTCAAAATAAACAAAATATCATCATTTAATTTTAGGATCATTTTGTAGCTCAACACACAGATATGATGCATTACATCTACAGCTGCTGTACATCTGCACTAGATTGTTTTTACACGCACACATACATGAATGCAGTAGTTTTATGTGTGTGTGCTGTGTAGAAAGTGATAAATATGTTGCATTGCGTGTGTGACCTTTGACCTCTCCTGTCTGACAGCTGAGTGTACGAGGGAAGAACAAGAAGGAGAAGCTGGAGGATTTCTTTAAGAACGTGGTGAAGTCGGCCGACGGCGTCCTGGTGGCCGGAGTCAAGGTGCTGATCACAAAAACACTTTGACTTTTATGACGTCATATCTGTCGTCTTCTGTCACGTTTCACTGATATTTGTTGTTTTTCTGCCTGTTTTCTTTGTTTGTTTTGTTTTTCAGGACGTGGATGATTTCTTTGAACATGAGAAGACGTTTCTGTTAGAATATCACAACAGAGTGAAAGACGCTTCGGCCAAATCTGACAGAATGATCCGTTCACACAAAAGTAAGAAGCTGAGACTCAGTTTCACCAGCTGATCAGGGATACATCACTCAGTCTCAGTGTTTATTAAAGGACGAGTTCACCATGTTTCAAGTGTGTCTTAAACCAGCAGTCAGTCATCAAATGAACATTAAAGCTGTGTTTCTTGCTGTAATCATTCCTCCTGTTCATACTGACCATTAGAAGATCATTTGATGGAAAATAAAACCCTTTTTATAATGTTAATAAACACAAGATTAACAACTTGAGTTAAGAAAGATGTTAATAAGACGTCGCTGTTTATGGGAAATGTAGGATCCAATAGGAGAGTTGTGAGTCTGACCCCTACTGAAGATTAAAAGTCAGGACGTCTCCTCCTCTGCTGCACTGATATTCTTTAATAATAATTGTCTCTCACAAGTCAAACTACTTGATGGAAGACAGACTGAATCACTGCAGCTGTATTTTAATGTCCGAGACCAAACCTGAAATAATAACATGATCGAGCAGCTGTTCCAACAGTGTGATTGAACTCTGAGTGTTTTTGTGTTCAGACGCTGCAGACGACATCAACAGAATCGCCTCGTCTCTCTACACATTAGGAACGCAGGACTCCACAGACCTCTGCAAGTAAGAACATTAAAACCTCTTTTTATTGATTTTGTTGTGACTGTTTGCTGCTGAGAGATGTCGTCGCTTCTTCCAACAAAATTTTTCATTATCGATTAATCAGACGACTAGTTTCTCGACTAATTGTTTAGTCTGTGAATGTTAAACAGTGTAAAAATGGTTTTCACAGAAGCTGCTGTAATGTTTTCAATGTGTTTGTTTTCCTTTTTCTACGAGTCCAACGTGTTAAAGGACCAGTGTGAAGGATTTATTGGCATCCAGTGGTGTGGGTGTGGATTGCAGCCAGAGCGTGTAGGACAACCTACAGTAGCTGCGGGGGGGGGGGGGGGGGGACAGAGTGCACAGTAAACTGCCCCTCACTACACAAACATACTCCTTAACGGAGCCGCGCGACCAGTGGTTTCCCAGGCAACGACAGAGGTTGACTCACGTACCGGAGCAGCGCTGCTCAGAGACTCCCAAACGCTGTCGAATGAATATTTTTTTGGCCTGGCGGGGGTTCTCGTTGTGTCATTATGGAGAAACACAGATTCAGTAACCGTTCAGTAAAGGTTGAGTACAGTTAGACCCAGCAGGCTCCATCAGGTTGGGCGAGTTCAAAGTTGTGGTAATTTCAAAACAGGTAATTTGTTAGTCTGTCCCTCCCGCGGCAGGAAATAATGGATTAATCCTGGAAAGCTGCTGATGTAGCACTTTTCTCCTTATGAAAATAACACGGAGATTATTTGACCAATGAGAATTTAGTCGGACGAGAGCATATCGACCAACTAATCGACCAGTCGACCAGCAGACTGCAGCCCTAATAGAAACATGGTGGTGCAACATGGCGGCCTCCATGGAAGAGGACCCGCTCAGTATGTAGATATAAAGGCTCATTCTAAAGTAACAAAAACACAACGATTCTTATTCTCAGGTGATTATACACTAATTAAACACACTTATCAGTATTATATTTCATTTCTGCTGAGTCTGTTCCTCTAGATGCCACTACATTCTACACACTGGTCCTTTATTCAGTTTATTGTCATATGATGAGCAAAGACAGCAGATCATCAACTGGAAATGACTCCTACAGATTTATTTATTGTTTATTCTGATCAGTTCTTCTGTCACAATGCTGACATCACTTCCTCCGTCTGTTTCCTGTTTCAGGTTCTTCCTGAAAGTGTCGGAGCTGTTTGAGAAAACGAGGGTACGTTTGTTTCACCTGTTTGTAGAAATGTTCAACGTGTTTAATTCGACGTTTACAGTCGGACTTGTAAAGGTCTCAGTTTGTTTTCTCTCTTTGCTGATTGGTCTGATTCTGTCTTGTGTTGTTTGACAGAAAATTGAAGCTCGAGTTGCAGCAGATGAGGACCTGAAGCTGGCCGACCTGCTGAAATATTACCTGAGAGAGTCGCAGGCTGCAAAGGTATGACTGCTTACTGACTGTTAAAGGATCAGTCTGCTGTTATTCTTTATTTTCATTATGGTCAACTAATTAAACACATGCAGAACCAAACCAACAATGTCTCTTAATACTTTCTTACGTCCCTACCTGAGTCTGTGGTTCTCAGCTCAAAGCTCGTTGGTTCCTCTGAAGACTTAAATCTTTAAAACAACTTCACAAATATATCGTTTCATTTTTGAACTAAACCTAAACCAGCTGGCCGTCGTAGTTTTAAACTAACTGGAGGAAATGGTGCGTTTGTGGGGAACTAGTTTGGTGCTCTAGTGAGTATTTCTGTCAGCAGGAAGAAATAGACTTGATGTTAAGTTCTGGTTTGACATCACGATGACATCATGGGATGATGTCACCCCTGCAGGACCTGCTGTACCGGAGGAGCCGGTCTCTGGTGGACTACGAGAACGCTAACAAGGCTCTGGATAAAGCTCGAGCCAAAAACAGAGACGTCCTGCAGGCCGAGACCAGCCAGCAGCTCTGCTGCCACAAGTTCGAGAAGATCTCCGAGTCCGCCAAGCAAGGTCAGCCGCGGTCCGCCGAGTGTCTGTTGCCGCCTTTATTTTTACTCCTTGTTATGTTTCCTTTGATCCTGTTTCAGTTGGTTTGTACGGAGATAGTTACAAGTACAACAGCAGCTTTTATAATGCGGCACTCTGAACAGTTAAAGTGATGTTTATGTTCAACTGATCAGACTCCATCTGAGTTTTTTTGTGGTGACCTGATGTGGCGTCTAACAGCGGTTTCTGTTCTGAAAGTAGAGCTCATAGACTTCAAGACGAGACGAGTGGCGGCGTTCAGGAAGAACCTGGTGGAGCTGGCCGAGCTGGAGCTCAAACACGCCAAGGTACTGAAACACTGAGTAGACCATATCAGGTCAGATCAGTCAGTCAGTCAGTCAATCAATCAATTAATCAATCAATCAGTCAATCAGTGTCAGTCAGTGTCAGTGCAGAAAGACCAGAACCTGTTTAGTTAAACATGTTGTAGAAATGTAAACGATAAAATAAGACGCTGTTGTTTTAACAGTTGTAACATATTTAATTATCATTTATTAATCCTGGAAACACCAAACAAACTAATCTAAATTAAATTAAATTTATATTGCAGCCAGAGATCCATCAATTAATGTGAAAGAGTTCAAAATTAACCCCTTAAAACAGCCTTAAATTCAAAAAGCTATTAATTTATAATTCATTAATTAATCCATTATTGATCAGTTTAAGGTGTAATTATGTTTAAGGGTCTAAAACGTTGATATTATCAGTATTCAGATATTAAATTAATGACCACATTAATAGATTAGAGTATATTAAGGGGTTTCAGGTAAAAGTTTTTACAATATAATGTTAATATTACAAAATAACTTTACAGTTACCCCAAAAATTTGCATCTTAAAAAGACCCGAATATTTCATTAAAGGTTCTTTTAATTTTCTGCACAGTTTAAGGGGTTAAAACTTTACCAAATGTAACATTTAAAACCATCCCTAATTTATACCTTTAAAGGAGCTTTAATGTTTTATGGTTTTAATGTTATTTGATGATTTATTGACGACCTGTTAACATTTATTTACATTTATCCTCTTAAAGTTCCTCAGTGACATCATTATTAGTGGATAAATTGATTGTTAGAACTGGAGCCAGATGTTGACCAACCTCTGGTCCTGATGTCACATAACTCACCTGTCCACGTGTCTCTGGCCCCGCCCCCCTCTCACCTGCAGGGGAACCTCCAGCTGCTGCAGAGCTGTCTGGGCGTCCTCAAAGGTAACACTTAACTATAAGGCCGCTCCCACATCCAGCTGGACACGCCCCCTGCCACAGCCCCGCCCATATCCAGCTGGACACGCCCACAGCGGGGCGGCGCCTGGACGGACGGACGAACGACACCGAGAACTCTGGACCAGCAGAGAGAGAGAACGAAGGGTTAAAATAACAGGAAGTCTGTCGTCTGTATCACTAACCCGACACCGTCCTCTTCTTCTTCATCCTCCTCTTCCTCCACCTCTTCAGTCTCATCCCCCTCCTCTCTCCAGCAGCAGCTGTACTGGTTTTACTGGTCCAGTATCAGACCTGCAGCTCCTGTACTGGTTCTACTGGTCCAGTATCAGACCTGCAGCTCCTGTACTGGTTCTACTGGCTCAGTATCAGACCTGCAGCTCCTGCACTGGTTTTACTGGTCCAGTATCAGACCTGCAGCTCCTGTACTGGTTCTACTGGTCCAGTATCAGACCTGCAGCTCCTGTGCTGGTTCTACTGGTCCAGTATCAGACCTGCAGCTCCTGTGCTGGTTCTACTGGTCCAGTATCAGACCTGCAGCTTCTGTACTGGTTCTACTGGTCCAGTATCAGACCTGCAGCTCCTGTACTGGTTGTACTGGTCCAGCAGGTGGGTGTGTTTGTCTCCAGAGTGACCTTCATATGAATCTGTTTTAGAGTCAAATCGTCTCTTGTTCAATATTTTTCTTCATAATTTCACAACAAATCTTTTAAACTCTGACAACAACAGTTCCAGTTAGATATTTTCCTCCAGCGGTTCTGGTTCCAGTTCAACTCTGACTGGGAATCATTCAGGTGTTTTGATGCTGATGCAACACCAGAACTTTCAATAATGTCTAAAAAAAACGAAAGCAGCCGCACAATAAAACAGTTTAAAACGATCCAACAGTCAGTCAGCGAGGTTATAAATCTGATCAGCTGATCAGGCTTCGTCCATGATGTGATTGATCCTCATTAAATCGTTTCTTCATCAGTGTCATTATATTGTAATTCAGCGGAGCAGCTTTTAGCTCCACAGCATCTCTGACCTCACGGTTCCTTCATACAAAGGTATCAGCTCTGGTATCCGATCAATACCAGCTGATCATCCTCAGATCAGACGAGATTTAAAGTTGGTTGAAGACGACAAGTTTGAAAAGTAAAAGGATCTGGAGGTGTGGAGTTAAAAAGAGGCTAGCAGCTCCAGGGCTACATTAGCCGCTAGCATAACACACACCGGTCTCCAGGTGCATTGTGGGTAATGTAGGCGATAGGTTTTGACAAGGAAGAAGAATGTGACGAATGAAAAAAGACGACATCTCTGGTTCTGCTGCGTCAAATATCCATCCTGATGTTAAAGGAGAGAAACTAACATCAGCGTAGCTTCAGCTGCTGTTTTCACAGTAAACAAACCTGCAGAAACTGATGTAGTTCAACATCTGGCCTGATGCAGTCTCCTCCACAAGTGGTTCAAACAATCACATTTCAGTCTTTTCTCGAATACAAAACACTTTGTTTTTAATATCCTATCAGCCCAAAACACAGGAAGTGACTCAGGGTGGATGTAGGATCAGGATCTGGATCTGGAGTCTCAGTTCAGGCATCAGGATCTGGATCTGGAGTCTCAGTTCAGGCATCAGGATCAGGATCTGGATCAGGAGTCTTAGTTCAGGCATTAGGATCAGGACCTGGAGTCTCAGTTCAGGCATGGGGATCAGGATCAGGAGTCTCAGTTCAGGCATCAGGATCTGGATCAGGAGTCTTAGTTCAGGCATCAGGATCAGGGTCTGGAGTCTTAGTTCAGGCATCAGGAACTGGATCAGGAGTCTTAATACAGGCATCAGGATCTGGACCTGGAGTCTTAGTTCAGGCATCAGGATCTGGACCTGGAGTCTTAGTTCAGGCATCAGGATCTGGACCTGGAGTCTTAGTTCAGGCATCAGGATCAGGATCTGGAGAGAAACCAGCCTGAGGTTTAACTGAACCCAGAACCTGACAGCTGGAGGTCAAAGGTCAAACACTGTCAGATCCAGTGTGAACAGAATAGAAACATATGAACGTCACTCGGAGGATGAGCTGCTGATCCCAGTCTGCTGCTGCTGCTGGAGGAACTGGTCCCAGTTGGTCTCTGCTGGTCTCCATCTTACCAGGTCGTTTTTGTCTTTTAGTGAGTCTTAAAAGTCTTTAAAATTTTTTTTTTTTTTTTAAAGAAGTGAAAGAATCTGAGTGCAGTGAGAAACTTTAAAATCAACTTGTTTCCAGAGTTTTCGAGAGTTCGTGTCATATTTTCTTTTCTAGAGCAGCAGAAGTGCTTTCAGTCAGAGAGCATGATCTTCCTCAGCTAGTCGTCCTGAAACTGTAAATCTTTAAATTTCCATTAATTTCCGAGCACTTTAATGAAGAGAATTCTTGAAACAAGTAGAATTAAAGTTGAATAAATAATCTGCGACAGATTCTTTTTTAAAAAAACGAGACTTTAAAGATTCAAAAATAAGAAAACCGGCCGATAACGTGGAGACTTTTTACAGTGTCTGTCCGTCTCCTCTGTTTAGTTTTTACTCTTCTGTTGCTGCTTCTGTCCTCATCTTCCTCTTCCTCTTCCTCCCGTTTCCTGGCGGCGTGTTCGTGTGTGTCCGGGGGGGTCGTGTAGTGTCGGTGAACTTCCTGTGCTGCTGCTGCTGCTGTGTGACGGCGTTTCTTCAGTCCAGCTCTCGGTTCTCGTTCTTATTAAAAATGTAATGTCACTAAATAATAATAATAAAAAAAAAAGCCTTGTACATGTTTGTATTAGTTAACTAATGAACGCTAATCATCTTCATCTTCATCATCATCATCATTATCATCATCATCACTAACCGTAGCTTCTTTTTTTCTTTCTGAACCCGATTTGTTTTGTCATTCCAGACAGCGGAGCTTCAGTCTGTTTGCCTTAATGTCGATCAGTCGCTCCTGTTGATTTATTGTAAAGAAAAAAGTTTAAAAAAAAAAATCACAGAATGAAAAACTGTTTTTGTTTCCCGTTTTTTTTGTTTTTTAAAGTGCACTGTATACGAATGTTTTTTCACTCTTATGTGACCAAAGCTTCCATTTAACGATTCAAGATGGAGACGAAATAATGAAAAAAAATGACAAGAAGAATAAAAACAGATGATTATGAAATTCACAACATTTTAGTTGTTTTCAAACTCAGCAGGTCTGTAATCCACCCTGGTCATACTGAGACTGAATAAAACTTTACGGACACTTTTCTTAAAAAAACATCGTCTGTGTGCAACGTTTACTGGGATCTGTGGGAGAGAGAAAGAAGCGGTGTGATGGGAGCGCTGGTTTATTAATCCAGCTTGTGAGCATGTTCATGTGTTAATAACATCATCAGATAATTACTGAACCTTCACATGCTGCTCAGTCTTCACACATCAGAGCAGTAACACAGAAATATTATGAAAACATGGAAATATTTCAACATTTTTTTTGCATTTGTTCCATATTTATTCAGAAAGAATCAAAAATAACCATTAAAATAACGTTGCATTCATCACATTTAATATAATCCATTGAAATTGTTCTATTTTATATAACATAAGACATTATATAGTGTGATTATAAAGGTTTTTTTTCTCCATAAACAAAAAGAAAACTAAAGAATAAACTCTAAAGCTTCATTAAGGATTAATCACATTAATCTGTGACTGATGAGGTTTCATGAATATCAGATATCTGATTATGAAGGAACATAGTCGAAGAGTCAGAACATGAACAGTATGTGAGGATTAATATGTGTTTAATAGCTGCAGAGAAATGTTGTTATTATAACAGCAAAAAGGTGACAAAGGTGAAATACAGATGATGTAATATCCAAACAACTCCACACTGATTCAACAACATTTGGTAAAACTTTATTTTACAGCTTCTTTAAATGTTATAATGAATCCCTGGAAGTGTTGGATGTAATTTGAAGGTATTTAACAGTTAATATCGAGGACATTTTACAGGAGGAGTGGCGCAATTTGGTAAAGTTACAAGAAAAAAATGGAGGGAAAAAAGTGTTTAGTTGTTAAATACTCATTATATTTGAGTTCTCAGCTGTTAATTTGTAAAACTTCTACAGAAAATTACACAAGAACATTTCTTTAACTGACATGAAACATTTATTTTTTTAAATGTGTTTGTAAGGGAACATCTGCACTATTAAACACAAATGCATACCTGCAGGTCCACGTGTGACGTCACTGCCGCGTCACTCCGCAGCAGCAGGTGGCAGCAGAGAGCCGGTCGGGCTGAAAAATACTTCTTCTGTGGTGTAAATGTCTGCAGCAGCGTGAAGCTCACCGGAAAAAAACGGATATTGTGAAGTGAATGAATGAAATGAAGTGTTTTCTATAATAAAAGTACCTTTGATTGGTCAGCTCTGAATTTAAGAGAAAAATATGTTTAGTAACAACAGACCTTCTGTCCAACTTCTCTGTGGTTGTTTTCCACTCATATTATGGAGACAGTTGTGATAATTGATCAAGAAATATCTGAAATGTTGAGGGAACTTTTTCTTTCCAAGGCAAGAATCTGTAGAGAAACATATATGTAGAGTACAATATATTGGAGATTTGGATATTTGAATCCAGCGCCGGAAGGGCAGACTGAAAACTACTGTATAGAAAGATAACATGTAAATAGTTAAATGGTGATTAATGAAAAAACAATCCAACTGTAAATAACAACAAAAACTCTATTTAAAACGTAAATTTTAAACGGAAGAGAATGAAATGAAACGCACAGATATTGAAACGTGCAAATGTTCATATTGTAAACAGTGCAGTAAACAATAATAATAATAATAACTATAATAATAATAATAGTAATAATAATAAAGTTAACATCATGTATTCTAACTTCCAGCTTGATAACTGGACAAACATGCTGATGATGATGATCATGTGACGTGATCGAAAGCTCCAGAACAGCTACTAACTGGCCGGTGAGGTCATGTGGTTGTCGGTGTTTTTTTTTATTGTGCAGGCTGACCGGATGTGCCGCGTGACGTCACTGCCGGCAGCTTGACAGTGATGAAGCGCAGGACCAGCGAGCTGAGAGCTGCTCAGAGGATCCACAGTTCCTGTTAAAATGAGCTCCATAGGGACCGGGGTGAGTGTTTCTGTGTTTCTGGGAGCTGAAGCTTCATGTCGGCTCCTCTCAGACCGTCTCTGTGTCGGCTTTTAGTTCCTTTTACTGAAGATTAATTCATATTTCTGCCCAAAGTCTTAGATTCATAACAACCTGCAGCCTGCTGAGTCACAGCGCGGCCTGAAGCTAACTGATGCTAGCTGAAGCTAACGTTAGCCGAAGCTAAACTGAAATTGAAAGTTCCCAGATCCGTAAATTTTGGTTCAGTTTAGATTAATTTGAGTGTTTTCTGTGAAGATTTTACAACGAAAAGAAGTAAATTGAAATCCCGCTGCAGCGTTGTTCGCACAGTTTGTCGTTTTAGTGATAAAAATTAGTTTCATTTACGTGAGCAGAGTCAGTGCTAACAGTTAGCTTTAGTGCTAACAGTTAGCTCCGACAGATGCCAAACTCCCTTCACAATACATCATATTTAAGACTCCTTGTGTTTTAACCGACGTTTAATCCCTTAAGAAGATAATTGAAGACTTTTAATCAAATACTTTAAGTGTTTTCGTTCAATCGGGCTTCTTTTGATTCATAAAAAACTCTGAACTGAGATAAAATCCCACATTTAGAGGCGGAACATCCTGCTCATGCTGCTCTCAGAGGAAACGTTAATGTGGAGTTTAACCAGCCAGGAATGCTTCATTAGTCCATTACATTCAGAAACAAATCTTAATTAACAAGTTCCCCTGAATTTACACTTTAATTAGAATTATTAGGGAAATTCAGTAATGATCAGTTGTGTTATGTTTGGGCTCTGAAATAGTTTCATATTCACATTAATGATGTTTTTAATAGGTTGATCTCACATTAATGGATAAAGGAGTAGATTATAATATAAAACTTGATTATTGATTTTTTTTAACAGGTATAAATTACACAAAACTTACTAAATAGAAAGCCAAACTTGTTTTATGATCAACACTTTATTAGTCAATTAAACATCCCTTCCAATGCATGTAAATACATGTAAACACTGTGTAAATGTAAACCTGCAGTACTCTTACATTAATGTGCTATGAGAGTCAATTACAGACAACAACAAACTAACTAACAAAATTTGGGAGGAAGAGAACAAAAGTTTCATGTTTTTGTCAATTTTAAGGAATATTTACCCTTTAAAAAGTTCTGTTCTGTCTAAACATCAACATGTTCTGTGTTTAATCTGTAAATCTGTGTGTGTGTGTGTGTTGCAGTATGACCTGTCGGCCTCCACCTTCTCTCCAGATGGCCGAGTGTTTCAGGTGGAATACGCCATGAAGGCCGTAGAGAACAGCAGGTCAGAGTCTCCACATTCATTCAAACCAGCAGAGAAACCAGTAACTCCAGTATACTGACCAGTATAAACTAAACCTGATCAGTCTGATTTACAGACTGAACTGCTTCTCATGTCAAACTGTAAATATTGTTGAAATGAGGAATCGTTGTTTCAGGAGCTTTGAAACGATATTTCATCGTATTTCTAACTTTAGAAAGTCAAAGTTATAGTTTTTCTTTCTGTTATTGGTCAGAATTATTATTATTTACACTTCACAGCCTTCTGTTAAACATACGTGTGTGTGTGTGTGTGTGTGTGTGTCTGTGTGTGTGTGTGTCTGTGTGTGTGTGCGTCTGTGTGTGTGTGCGTCTGTGTGTGTGTGCGTCTGTGTGTGTGTGTGTGTGCGTGTGTGTGTGTGCGTGTGTGTGTGTGTGTGTGTGTGTGTGTGTGTGTGTGTGTGTGTTCAGCACGGCCATCGGGATCCGCTGTAAAGACGGCGTCGTGTTCGGGGTGGAGAAGCTCGTTCTGTCCAAACTGTACGAGGAAGGTTCCAACAAACGCATCTTCAACATCGACAGACACGTCGGCATGGTAACCACGCACACACGCACGCACACACACACACACACACACACACACACACACACACACACATTCTCTCTCTGTCAGAATCAGCTGAGAGCAGTTTTGTGTAACTTCAGTACGAAGTTGATCTGTAGAACAACCAGCTGGTGAAGAACGGCGTTCATCACAACGTTGAACTCTGGATCCGTTTTAAACAAACTAACGTGACCGAACTCTCGATGATGAAGGTCATGTGACTCACTGACGGGTTTTAATAGTTTGTGGACAACATGGAGGAATCAGATACTTCAGACTCCAGAATGAACAGCGGTGGGCAGTAGTCAGGATGTCCTTACAGGTTGTCACCATGGTAACCATGTTGGAGCTGATGCCAGAGGGTTAGGACATGAGATCAGCTGTTGTTGTGTTTCTTCTCTCTCTCTCTCTCAGGCTGTAGCCGGCCTGCTGGCTGATGCTCGCTCGCTCGCTGAAGTCGCCAGAGAAGAAGCGTCCAACTTCAGATCAAACTACGGTCACGACATTCCACTGAAGGTACCGACACACCTGTCTACACGTCTACTAACCCTCCGTCACTGTCTGTAACCCCCCCGCCCCCCGCCCCCACCGGACGAACCTCTGATCTGATCTGATCTGATCTGAGAGAAATGAACGATATAAAATCCAACAGCAGCTTCCTGTTGTTTCTCTTGTTGTCTCGTTAACTAACGATCATTTTCATGATTGATTAACTTGCTGCTTATTTTCTTATTTCGTTTAATCTGTAAACTAAAACACGTGATGACGTCATTAAATGTTTTGTTTTGACTGCAGCGATGAATCTATCGACAGAAAATCATCGAAACATCGTTTTGAGTCTTTTTTTTAAAGTTAATGTGAATATTTCCTGTTTCTGTCGTCTCTGACAGTAAACTGAAGATCTTTCTTTAGGAAACACTGATCAGCGTTTTTCTGACATTTTATAAACCAAACAACTAATCGATTAAAGGAGAAAATAATCATTAGTTTCTGTCATAAAACAGATATTTCATATATCATATTAAAGTTAAAGTCATGTGAGACCAAGAAAAGCTGCAAATTCCCTCATTGAAGAATCTGAAAGCATCAAATATTTGACATTTATCTGCTTGAAAAGTCACTTCAACACTTTATTGATGACAATAGTTGAGTTTGAGTAACTCTGTTCATGTGATGCTAAGCTAAGCTAACAGTGTTGTTTGCTTCCTGTTTCCTGCAGCACCTGTCAGACAGAGTGGCCATGTACGTTCACGCCTACACGCTGTACAGCGCCGTGCGGCCGTTTGGCTGCAGGTGAGTCTGAAACCTTCTCATTGTTTATAACAACAACAACAACAACATGAGCTGCTCTGTCGTGGTGCGTTCAGGTACAACGTGTGTTAAAGCATCAGTATGTTGTTGGTAAATGTTTACAGAGAAACACAAACATGATTTAATCTCATCAAACAAAAGAAAATAAAATCTTTAAATGTCGTCTGAACAAGAACTTTATAAGATGCAGTCTGAGAACAAATCAATGACTTACTGGTGTTACTGGTGTTACTGGTGTTCAGACCCGTTACGACTTGTCCACCACCATTGTTTTGCTTTTTTTCATAGAAATAAAACTAATTTAGTTCATTTTCACATATCAGCGTCATCAAATAATTAAACTCTGATTTATAAAATATGATCTTATCAACACTGTCAGCTGACAGAAACTACAGTAAACTGCAGTGAACTGCAGTAAACTGCAGTAAACTACAGTAAACTACAGAGTCTGCTGAGAGTCAGAATCAGCAGCAGAGTGGGACGTCTGTCCTCTCGTGTCTCTGCGTCTCCTCGCTGGTTCTTGGCGTCCGTCGTCCTGCAGCTCAGACGAGCTGAACATGGAGGACGAGCCGCCGCCGCCTGAAGCTCCTGAAGATCAAACATTAAGATCAAAGTCATTGATGAATATCTCATCTTGTTAAAGGTCCAGTGTAACCAGTAACACCAGTGTTGTCAGGAGAACGTTCCCACTAGAGGAGTTACGATTCTCCACTAATCTCATTAATCTCATTAATCTCATTAATCTCATCCTCACTTTTCTATATTTCTGCTTTTCATCAATGAAAACAAGCAGAAAACAGATGAATCTGAACTCTTTATATTTAGAAAGTTCTTTAAAATCAGACGACAACAGTCTGTAATATAAAAAGCTTCATCTGTTTAATACATGTGTGTGTGTGTGTGTGTATATATATATGTGTGTGTGTGTGTGTGTGTGTATATATATATGTGTGTGTGTGTGTGTGTATATGTGTGTGTGTGTGTGTGTGTGTATATATATATGTGTGTGTGTGTGTGTGTATATATATATGTGTGTGTATATGTGTGTGTGTGTGTGTGTGTGTGTGTATATATATATGTGTGTGTATATGTGTGTGTGTGTGTGTGTGTGTATATATATATGTGTGTGTGTGTGTGTATACATGTGTCAGCTGTTTCTTCGTGTGTGTCGGTCAGCTGATCTCGTCACAGCTGAGTTCAGTCTTTGTCGTTCTGTCAGCATCACGTTATTAACCAACATTCAGACAAATCGATCTTTGTGACATTTGTGAACCGTCGTCATGGCGACGCATCGTAGAACCCCTTGACGTCGTCTTCAGCTGTTTGTCTGTGGAGGTTAAAGTTTCTCCTCTGGTGTGTTTGCAGTTTCATCCTGGGCTCCTACGACAAAGACGACGGTCCTCAGCTCTACATGGTCGACCCGTCCGGCATCTCATACGTGAGTCACTGAGACTCACTGCTGCTGCACAAACATTCACTAAACACACTCGTCTTCACTCTGGTCCAGTAAACAAAACACATCTGTCGCTGCGCTGTCATTGGTCGATGTGACGTTTCCTGTGCAGAGGATTGTGGGTCAGAACAGCCAGGTGGATGCAATAAAACATCCTGGTACTTTAACTCACTGTGTGTGAGCTCGTAGTGAATATTATAGTAGTGCAAAGATCCTCTGTGAGGGAAGAAGCTTCACTCTGTAACACAGCTGCACATCGTTTACTGTTGACAGAAACTCCAGATCAGTCAGAACAAACGTAAACACACAGAGGAGTTTGAGCTTGACTGGACCAGTAGGAAGCAACCAGTAACCAACCAGTGTGTAACTGTGTGTGTGTGTGTGTGTGTGTGTGTGTGTGTGTGTGTGTGTGTGTGTGTGTGTGTGTGTGTGTGTGTGTGTGTGTGTGTGTGTGTTCAGGGTTACTGGGGCTGCGCCATCGGAAAAGCAAAACAAGCCGCCAAGACAGAGATCGAAAAGCTGCAGGTGAGTTTAAAAAAACCTTCACGTCCAGATTTCACCTGAATGAGACGAGAAGTGATGATGACTGTGGTGTGTGTTTGTCTGTCAGATGAAGGAGATGACGTGCAGAGAGCTGGTCAAAGAGGTCGCCAAAATGTGAGTCTACACAGCTGCAGCTAGCAGTTACTGTCATTATCAATCCATCTGTTCATTCATTTCTCAATTAATCAATTAGTTGTTTGGTCCATAAAGACGACGTCATCAGATATTCACATTTAACAAGCTGCAATCAGAGAAATTAGACTTTTATTTTCTTAATTGGCTCCAATGATGTTTAATTGACTAGTTGACAACTGATCGATTAATAGTTTAGGAGAGGATCCTGATCTGATGGAGGATGTTGTACAGATCCAGGATCAGGATCTGAGATCAGAAAAACCTCCACAGATCTTTATTATTCTGCAGATATTAATATATGAATATATGTGATGTTGTGGACTGTTGCTGTCAGTGAAGCTGATGTTCAGAGCGATGAGCTGAACTCTCGTCTGTTTTCTCTGTTTTTCTAGAATCTACATCGTTCACGACGAGGTGAAGGACAAAGCGTTTGAGTTGGAGCTCAGCTGGGTCGGAGAACGTAAGAACCTGATCAATCACAGCTTTTCTTCTTCTTCTTCTTCTCTTACTGCTTTGTCTGTCTGTCGCTGCTCAGTTAAAGGACGAGTTCACAGTTTTATCAAGTGAGTCTTAATGTCGTTCCTCCTGTTCATACTGACCGCTAGAAGATCCTTCATAACGACCTTACAATGGAAGTGATGGAGGATCCACAGTCTGAAGCTGATATGAAGCTTTTTAGTGCCAAAGTCTTTTTGTTACTAAACTTCCACCTGCAGCTCAACAGGGAAACACAAAGACTGTAAATGTGTCAGAGATCCACTGATATGACTCAGACTGCTGAAGCTGAAGAGAAGCTTCACACAGACTTTTAGATGCATTGAAGCACATTTGAAGGATCTTTTAATATCCAGTATGAACAGGAGGAATGATTACAGACACCTGACTGCTGGTTCAACATACTGGGAACACTGGGAACTGATCCTTTAAACCTCCGTCTCTGCTGAACGTATGTTTACAGAATTATAATCAGACAGAAAATGTGATAAAAACAAACCAGGATCAACGATAGAAACAGTCAATAAAATGAAATAAAAGATATAAATGACGATAAAGTCGATCAGCTGAGGGATGATGAGAGTCAGGAAGGTTTCGCTCATTGGACTGAACTCCCGTGATGTCACTTCCTCTTGGCTGTCTGACCAATCACTGAGCAGAATGACACCTGCCTTCATCACAAAGATGTTTTTTTTTTCTTCTTCTTCTGAACTGAGAGAAATCTGACAAACACGTCTCTGATGCTGCGGTTGCCACGGTGATAACTCTGCCTCTCCTCTCTCTCTCTCTCTCTCTCTCAGTCACAAACGGACGACACGAGCTGGTACCCAAAGACGTCAGAGAGGAAGCTGAGAAATACGCCAAGGTGAGCAGAACACACACGCGCACGCACGCGCACGAGCGCGCCTGCAGTCAGCTGACTCCCGGGTGTTTTGTGTCTTTCAGGACTCTCTGGAGGAGGAAGACGACTCTGATGAAGACAACATGTAAACTCGGCTCAGAAACACTCTGTCTCATCTCTTTTTTTATGTTTTATAGTTCACAAACTTTCACGTCGATTTGTTTTTGCTTTTTGGTTTGATGAATTTCAGCTTTGACAATAAAAAAAAGTTGAAGAAAAAGTTGTTTCCATGGCAACGGTGTGTTTTTTTTTTTTTTTTTTTTTTCAGAGTTTATTAATAACCAGCATTTTCCAATCAATCCGGTCTTTGTTTTTATTGATTTTCCTTCAGAGCTGCAACAATCAGTCGATTTAAATGATCAACAGAATTAAACAGCAACTATTTTAATGATCAATCAATCTTCTTACTCAATGTTTTGGTGGTTGCAGCTTCTTGTCTTGTCTCATCTTGTCTCCTCTGAGACGTTAGAACAGGTTTGTTTTCCTTCGTTGTTACAGCTTCTCTTGCTTCTACATCACAGGCTTCCAGCCTTTTATTAATCTAATTCTTCTCATTATCGAGTTTCTCTATTAATCGTTCTGTCCATAAAATGTCACAGAAACCCTTCAGTTTGTTGTTCGACACATAAAAGCTTCAAATCACATCTGATGTTCTGATTCCTTCAGAAATGACAAATGATTATTTGAATATCAGAATAGTTGCTGATTAATTTTCCATCGATAAACTTATTAGCTGTTAGTTCAGCGAGGCCGGTAAAACCAACAACATGTTCAATTTAACCAAGAAAACAAACGATCACGTTCAAGAACATCAAATCTTTCAACATCTTTTGCTTGAAAAATGAAAATAGTTTATAGATGAAGTTAATTGATTAAAAGCTGCAGCTTCAGTTCATGAATCCAAACATCAAACAACATGAATCTGAGAATGAAGTTTAGTTGTAGTTGGTGAAGATGATGATGATGATGATGATGATGAAGATGAAAGAAGCAACAACATTTATTCATAAAAACACATCAGAATCAGCTTTATGGCCAAGTATGTTTATCCATACAACAACGACAACAATAATAATAATAATAATAATAATAATAATAATGATAATAATAATGATAATAATAATAAAATTATGCACAACAAGAGGGTGAAAAAATAGAAACATATAGAAACAAGTGGACAATATATAATATCCATAAACAGGTAAACAAGGATATAAATAGTACAAAGGTGTGAAAGAAATATGATTATGATTATTATTTTATAATAAATAACAGTTTACTGAAGAGAAGAGCAGATCATCGTTTTATTCTTTTACTTTTTTATTGGCAGCTACAAGTTTCACAAAGATCATTAAAATACTTTTCACAGTTTTATATCAACAAAATAAAGTGCTTAATGGAAAGAAAACAAACAAATAAACAAGCTGAAATTAGATTCATCATGAAGACAGTCAGCTGTTATCAGAGAGAATCTTTACTTTGACAGTACAAATGTTCACTTTGACCAACTGTAATATTATAAATAAATGAAAGAATCATAATGGAAATATGAAAAACTCAGGCATAAAACAGAAGTAGCGCATCATCTATTGTTTGCAGCACATTAACATGTTATTATTATTATTATGATATTATGATGTTTGGCAGCAGGTCCCAGTGACATGAACCTGGAGACTGAATGTACAACAGCAGAAACAGCTGCTGCTGTGAATGCTGACAGTCAGCAGCTGTCAGAGCAGATTATCTCCGTACAAATAACCTCGGAGAGAAAAATGACATATATGGCTCCGCCGTCACTCTCTTCCTGTTACGTAAGAGCGCCGATGTTCCCGCCCACTCCGACTCTTTACAAACGGCGCCACAAAACACCGACAGTTTTCACCGCAACCGACGTTTGTTTCTGTGATTGTCCTTCACATGTCTCCCGCAGCGGCTTCCCGCCGCCTCAGTCCGTCCGTTCAGCTCGTTTACTGAACGTTTGAGCGGTGAAAACACAGTCAGCGGTTTGTTGTGGACGCTGCTTCCCCACAATCCCTGAGACGTGACGTTGTCGCTAAAGGAAACCACGTCGCCGAACTGGCTTTTAAAAAGTGTCCATTTAATGTTTGCAGCGGTCACCTGCGAGCTGTCGACGCGAAGAAACAGAAATTAGGACTTTTAACAAAGTCACAACATCATCTCTTGATTTCGGTGTACATGTCATATAATAAGCAGCTCGCATATTGCTAGAAATTAAACTTAAATGCACTCTTTGACCTCCTTTACTGCTTATTTTGGTTCAACTGTATTCACATTGAAACAGACCGCGCGGACAGTGATCAAGTTTAAATTTTGTGTAAATGAAGTGAGATTGTGCGTGAATTACGTGTCGACTTGATGAGAGGTCGCTGTGGTTTTGGCTGTAAATATTAACTTCACCGCTGCTAATGTGACTCCTTCGATAGACACGTTAATGTTAAATTAGCAGATTCTTTAATGGAGTCTGGTGCGCGGCTCTCCGCGTAGCAGCGCAGCACGTACCGGGGCAGGGCTTCCGTCATTGTCGGTAAGGAAAAGGAAGCCCGCTCAGCCAATAGCGACGCGCCACTGCTGGGAACAAAACGCGCGAGGCCAATTGCGATGACCAGTGGCGGGTTTTTCCTCTTGAAGTCGCTCCCGATTGGATGATTACCCAGTCGATGCCGTCATTTCCCTCGTGGCGCCGCGTTCGTATCGACCTATAACGAAGCCAAAAGAGGTATGACCTATTAAAATCAAGGAATCGCTCGACCAATCACATTTGTCCCTTGCGAACAGCGCTGTCACTGCAGCCAATCGAATGACGGGAAACAGAGCTCGCGGCTCAACAGCTTGTTGTTCGTGAATCGCTTTGCAGCGCGAGCAGGAGGCGAAGCGGCCGCGGCGGAGATGTAAGTATAAAACCTCTACATTCTGGCCGGAACACGACAGGAACCTTCACCGGTTAGAACCGCCGGTAGCTCGGAATCGGAGAGCCGGGCTGAGGCCGGGGCAGAGGCCGGTGGATGCCCGGTGAGTGGCGGCTGTAGCGGGCTGAATGGCAGCGGCGGACCGCTTGTTTTTGCAGTGAAGAAATGTGAAGCTTCTGCGCCTTTGTGGAACAAACATATTAAATAAATAAATCCTCAACACTGTTTGTTCCGTCGAGTGTCTCAGTCTCGGTTTGTTTGATAGAAACTTAGTTTAGTTAACAGCTGCTGGTGCCGAGCGGGTCGAGCTAACCTGCTGTTTAAATCTCCAGATGATCCACAAACTAGCTGGTTGAGTCGCTAGTTAGCCAACTAGCTAAATTTAGCTCCGGACCGGAGAGTGAAGCCCCGGCTCGGCGCTCCGCTCCCCCCGCGGAAAACAGCCTCTGTGTGGACTTTGTTCCGGTTGGGGCTCGGTGGTATGGCGGTGACCCGGGCAGCTGGCCGCTAACAGAAGGTTTTATGGGGGGGGGGAGGTGGTAAAGTTAGCCGAGCTAGCCGAGCTGACATGGCGAGCTGTGATGGCGACGTGACTCAGAGGAGCTGCGAGCGGAGCGGGAAGCTGCTCCGGCTCCGTGTCCCTGCACCGACCCGCCGACAGGTCACCTTCACCCCGCGGACTCCGGCGGCTCCGTGTCGGGTGGAAGTAAATGTTGTTAGCTAAGTTACGGTGAGCTGTTTGTGCCACATATTAGATCCGATCCGGGCAGGGAGGAGGAGGGAGGGGGCTGCACCGAGCCAGGAGCTCAGCTAACACTACTGAGAGGCTCGGTGGTTAGCTTAGCATTATTTTACAACCTCGGGACAGTTTGACACTCTGCCCGTGTTTGTCCTCTGCTCTGCCGCTAACTTCACTCACAAGTCTCGTCCTGTTTGTGTCTTTCAGTGATCCAGAATCTCTCGAGCTGGACTCCCTCAAATAACCAGAAAGATGAAGGTGAGTGTTTGACCTGCGACACAAACTGGAGATAACGCTCTGTCTGAGCTCCATGTCCAGCTGAAACCAGCTTCTGATGAGTTAAACTGGGCTCTGATGGTCTTATACTGGTGTCTTACTGGTTACAGGACTCATCTCTGTCCAGTTTATCTCACTTATTTACATTGGAGACCTTTGCTTTGATGATCACATTGGTGTTATTGAGCCACTGTTTTCATCAAAGTAAAAGGAACCACAACACATCCACAACCCTGTTAGAGCTGAAACAATAAGTCTATTGATCGATCAGAAAACATTTGCTGTTTCCAACTTCTTAAATATGAGAATTTCATACTTTTCTTTGTCAAATATTACAGTAAACAGTATTTTTGGTGAATTATCTAATGAGCGTTTGTCACTGACTGATAGGGTTAATCAAGAGAAAAACTGGCAGATCGATCAATACATCAGTTATCTATAATCCTCCTGCTGCTATTAGAAACATTCACTGAGCTGTATGAGAGAGAGTTTAGATCATTTCTGAAGGTGAGTGTTTGACCTGCGACACTAACCGGAGATATTTCTGTCTGAGCTCCATGTCCAGCTGAAACCAGCGTCTGATGAGTTAAACTGGGCTCTGATGGTCTTATACTGGTGTCTTACTGGTTACAGGACTCATCTCATGTCCAGTTTATCTCACTTATTTACATTGGAGACTTTTGCATTGATGATCACATCGATGTTATTGAGCCACTGTTTTCATCAGAGTAAAGGGAAGAACAACATCTTCACAACCCTGAAACAATAAATCTATCGATCGATTAGTCAATTAGCAGAAAACAGCTTCTCAAATATAAGAATTTCATACTTTTCTTTATCAGATATGATAGTAAACAGTATCTGGATCCGTCTCTGGTTAATTCTATCGTCTGCGTTTGTCGCTGGATTCTGACTCAATTAATCAAGAGCAAAGAATCAGCAGATCGATCAATACAACAATAATCTTCAGTTGATCCTCAGAGATGTTTCTGTCCTGCTGCTGGTAGAAATATTCTCTCTGCTGCACTCAGGGACGGAAAAAACAAAGACGACAAACGTGAAACAGTGAAACTGTCGCTTCTCTGTTTAAGTTAAAAGTTTCTCTTGTTAAAGAAGCCGTCACGTCTCTGGAAGGTTTATTTCTGCTCTCTGGAGGAAAATATCAGTCAGTAATAAACTAGTTCAAGTCATAACGAGCTTCTATGCAGAATGAATGAGACTCATGTTATTAGATATAAAGACTCATCTCAGTCCTGGAGGAAGAAATCCAGACAGACTCGCACATGTCAGTCTAGTGAAACTATCGAGTTCCTGCTGCAGCGTCAGTACTGCCACCGACAGACACCTTAATGTGTCTGTTAGTTTGTTATTCAATCAGGAAATCATTTCCAGGTGGCTCCAAAGTGAAAGTCAGGAGAAATGAATTGAGTTTATTTGTTGTTATTTACTCATCTGACTGTTTACACAACACATGAATAAGAACAAATCAGACAGAATATGATTAAAAACCAACAGAGTGTGAACTCCAGTCAGCTGTGAGGAGCGTTCCTATTGGCTCTCCACTGATCATTAATGATTATAAGCTTTAAATACATCAGTAAAAGTTTCTCCAGTGATCTAAACGTCTCCTGGAGGAAGCTGACCTCTCGTACAAACATGTGATCACGTTTCTCTCGTTGGACGTGAGCAGCGGGGAAAGTGTCAGTGAGACGTCCTCCTCGTAGTCGTGGAGGAATCATTCTGGTTTTAAACCAGTTCAAGTCCATCTCGAAGCTTTTTATGATGTCGTCATGACAGCGGAGATGTGGTGGGAGGGACTGACTCACCGCTGACTGTTGATTCTCACTCTGCTCGACTGAACTTCTGTGTTTGATGTGTCAACCTTCGTTTTATTTTGGCTCCAATTAATCATTTTCATCCCAAACGTGTCGAAGGTGAAGTTTCAAACAAAACACAAAACATCAGACTCATAACGATGTGAAACAGGGAAAATATTCAAGTTTCAAAAACGTCTTTCAGATTCATTTCTGATCGATCAATAGATCTGGTGGATCTGGTGGTTCCCAGCTGATTGTTCCCAGTTTAACCAGCTGATTTAATGTCTTACTGGATCATCTTTATTTGTTGTTGTTGTTTCATGGTAAAGACGTTTAGAGAAGTGATCTATAAATAAAGTGATTATGAAATGACAACAGCATCAAACTGAAAGTCTCCACAGCTGCAGCCGCTCATGTGCACTTCCTCTGCTGTGCTGCAGTGCATGCTGGGAATGTGTGTGTGTGTATATCCTGATGTTACTGATATGTGTGTGTATGTGTGTGTTCCAGGCAGCAGACGAGCCTGCCTACCTGACAGTAGGGACGGATGTCAGCGCCAAGTACAGAGGAGCCTTCTGCGAGGCCAAAATCAAGACTGTTAAACGCATGGTGAAGGTCAAGGTGAGACACACAGGAAGTCACATGACCAAAGAACTCCACGTTAATAACAACATCGGATCTCTTTGGATCCCACGCGTTCACACACACACACCGACTGAAAACAGAAAGTTCAAATCTGAGCCGTTTGTGTAACACGGCGACGACGTAATCTGCACGTTTCCTGTTCGTTAGAGGAGCGAATCCTCACCTGTCAATCATTCACCTGTCAATCATTCACCTGTCAATGATTCACCTGTCAATGATTCGATTGATCCTGCATCTTTTTATTTAGTAAGAACAGTCTGTTATATAAAAAGCTGCGTCTTTAATCACCAGTACGTGTGTGATGTCATCAGTACATCAACACACGTGTAACAGCTGCTCTCACGGACGCATCAGCTGGTTTCTCTCTAGTTCACCTCTGACTCGGTTTACGTGTTCGTTGGTCAGCTGATCCGCCGACGTTTTCCCAAAACCTCCTAATATCGATCATCTGGAAAATCTTTGCCATGATTTTTACAGTTTTAAACTTCTGGAATCCGTCCGGACACGTCGGAGAGCAAACGATGTGATGACAGAACAGACGCTGGTTAAAACAGACGTGATCAGCTGACGTCATCTCGTTAAGAAAGGAAGCGTCAGAGCAGGTTGAGTTTTTATCACGTTTAACATCAGAACAGAATATAAATAACAGAGAAGCACTAAAAGCAGAACATGTTGTCTCTCTACAAGCCTCTGACATGAAGAGCAGAGTTACTAACGTTAACAGAAATGATTCAACTTTATCAAACTTTTAATCAGACGATTGTTTCTCAATTAATCATTAAAACGCCAGAAAACAGTGAAAAGTTTCCGTCACTGAGACTCAGAGACGACCAGCAGCAGCTTCTCTGAGACGACGACGACGACAACTGTTTATAAATAAACATTATTAATAAATATTATTATGTTATTAGAGTTTGAACTGTGGGAGGAAACACGTGATTGGCTGTCGGGACGAGTGATGATGCTGAGAAAAGGTTTCGCTCAATGAGCTGATGATGTCATGACCATGGCTGTCTGACCAATCCCCCGCCAGTTTAACTCTGTACTGACTGGAACCTGCCCAGTTTAACTCTGTTCTGACTGGAACCTGCCCAGTTTAACTCTGTTCTGACTGGAAACTGCCCAGTTTAACTCTGTACTGACTGGAACCTGCCCAGTTTAACTCTGTACTGACTGGAACCTGCCCAGTTTAACTCTGTTCTGACTGGAACCTGCCCAGTTTAACTCTGTTCTGACTGGAAACTGCCCAGTTTAACTCTGTTCTGACTGGAACCTGCCCAGTTTAACTCTGTTCTGACTGGAAACTGCCCAGTTTAACTCTGTACTGACTGGAACCTGCCCAGTTTAACTCTGTACTGACTGGAACCTGCCCAGTTTAACTCGTTACTGACTGGAACCTGCCCAGTTTAACTCTGTACTGACTGGAACCTGCCCAGTTTAACTCTGTACTGACTGGAACCTGCCCAGTTTAACTGTGTGTGTGTGTGTGCTGCGTTTTGACACCATGGTGACAGATTCGTATCAACTCCTTCAGATAGATTTTGTGTCCTTGAGGACAGAAAGAACAGGACGTCCCTTCAGACCATCGTCTTCATCACTGTTTGTCTCTCAGCTCATCCTGTCAGTAAACCTTCGTCTTCGTCTCTGCAGGTGAATCTGAAAGGTGAAAGTACGTCCCAGGTGGTGCAAGACGACCAGGTCAAAGGACCTCTGAGGGTAAGATGATGATGATGAGGAGGAGGAGGAGGATGATGATGATGATGATGATGATGATGATGATGATGATGATGATGATGATGATGATGATGATGATGGTGGTGGTGGTGGTGTGTTGTGAGTGGGACTTGCTGTAATAATAAAGGTGTAATGTGTGGTTCAGGTGGGCTCCACTGTGGAGGTGAAGACCAACGAGGGTTTATCCAGCGAGGCCGTCATCAGTAAGCTGACGGACGCCAGCCTCTACACTGTGGGTGAGTCTCTGCTCCAAACACAACAGTCACATCTACACCAGGAACAGGCTGACCAATAGACACCATAGAAGAAGAACTGAAGTCACTCCGCTTTGTTGAGTCGGTCGCTGCTGCTGGCGGCCGTCACTTCCTGAGTCTGAACTTCAGCTGATGAGGAAGTTTGATATCTTTGCTTCACTTTAGTGAAATCAGCTGCAGGACAAACTGCTCAGTTTTACACATCAAGTCCTGAAATAAACCAGTTCTCACTAATTTAATGTTCACTGATCATCGTTGACATCACATCAGACGCCTGAAACACTGTGACATCACACTGTGACGTCACAGTGTGATGTCACAGTGTGATGGAGGTAATAAACAACCAGCAATGGCAGAAGTACTGAGATACTTTACTGCAGTAAAAGTACATAAGTATTATGAGCTTGATGTAGTTAAAGTATTGCAGTAAAAGTACATAAGTATTATGAGCTTGATGTAGTTAAAGTATTGCAGTAAAAGTACATAAGTATTATGAGCTTGATGTAGTTAAAGTATTGCAGTAAAAGTAGTGGTTTGGTCCCTCTGACTGATATATTATTATATATGACATCATTAGATTATTAATAGTGAAGCATCAGTGTTAGAGCAGCATGTTACTGTTGTAGCTGCTGGAGGTGGAGCTAGTTTACACTACTTTATATACAGTTAGCTAGTTTAGTCCAGTGGTTCCCAACCTAGGGGTCGGGCCCCTCCAAAGGGTCAGCAGATAAATCTGAGGGGTGGTGAGATGATTAATGGGAGAGGAAAGAAGAAAAAACAAAGTTCTGATACACAAATCTGTTTTCAGTTTTCCGACTTTTTCTCTAATCTTTGATTTTTGCTGAAATATTGGATCATTTGAACATTTATTGAAATGAAAGCATGTGAGAAGTTTAGAGGGAAAAATCACTATTTGGTGGAGCTGTTAACAACTCATAGACATGTGAAATGTGACCCCGACTACACACTGCTTTTTGTAAGACGTCAAAAGCCAAAAAGGTTGGAA